>NC_053431.1:34618653-34647361 GCF_007990345.1 Gossypium hirsutum | reverse complement strand
TTGGCCATTCGGCCTTATCACGCATATATATACAGGTTCACATTCATCACATTGGCCATTCGGCCTTATCACACAGACACATGTTCACATTCATCACATTGCCATTCGGCCTTATCACACGTATATATACGGGTTCACATTCATCACATTGGCCATTCGGCCTTATCACACATACGCATGTTCACATTCATCACATTGGCCATTTGGCCTTATCACACATACGCATGTTCACATTCATCACATTGGCCATTCGGCCTTATCACACATATATATACGGGTTCACATTCATCACATTGGCCATTCGGCCTTATCACACATACGCATGTTCACATCCATCACATAAAATCCTAAATCAAAATATAAATTTTCATGTATTCACATCACAATTATCCAAATATACTTCACATACCACATATACTTTCACGTATACACACTGTCTTGGCTGAATCTACATCTATCATTTTCCAATATCACAATTTAGAATTCACGTATGGGTTGAATCAAATAGCTTATGAGCAACTAAAACAAGTTATCAAGGTTTACAACATAATCTCAAATTCAGCACAAGCTGTTTTTCCTGAGCAATAGTCACTAAATTATTTATAACTGGAGCTACAAAACTCCAAATCACTTTCCGTTAATTTTTCCTGAATATAGACTCGTATATCTTCCATCCATAAAATTTCCAGAATTTTAGGTTTGGCCAATCAATACCAGATTTTTCTTAAAGTTTCCCCTGTTTCACTGTTTGACTAATCTGACCACTCTTCACTACGAATCAAATTTCTCATTTTACAGAATTCAAAATGTGTTGTATTTGATTTCATTTGAAACTAGACTCATTAATGAGTCTAAGCATATAAATTTTATCTTATAACCATTTTTTTACAATTTATAATGATTTTCTAAAAACCGAACAGGGGATTTCGGAGTCATTCTGACACCGTCTCACACAACTTTAATATCTCTTTATAGGAAATTTCTTTGCTCACAAGGTCTCTTTTATAAGAAACTAGACTAATTAAACCTTGATTACATATTTTATGCAGCCTATAATTCCACACCAACAATTTATAGTGATTTTCTAAAATCACGTTACTGCTGCTGTCCAAAGCAAATTATTACAATTTGCTCTTAAATTTCCAAGTCCAAACACTTATGAACTTACCATTTTGAGTTTAAGACATATCATGGCCACATCACATTTTATTAAATCAACTCATTATTTCCTATTATGATTGAATTTACTCAACGTTTAATCACTTAAACTTACCTCGGATGTTGTCGAACGATTTCGACGGCTATTCGAAACACTTTTTCCTTTCCTTTATCCAACTTTGGTCCTCTAAGCTCTTGAGCTAATTCAAACAAATTAACTTATTAAAGTCTCATTATGCTAGCTTATGCCGAATATGACAATGAATTTGATAGGTCATATGGCCACCTTTAGCTCAAATACAAAATGGTCATACGCATTTTTAATCACATTAAGCAATTTAGTACAATTAATCAAACATTTCCTCATGTGCACCTTTATGACCAAATACACACATCATTAACCTAATATCAATTAACTAAGCACTTAACAAATTCTCCTTGAGCCGATTGTCTAAGTCAAGATAGGATCATCATTATGCTTACCTATAGTCGAATGTACAACATCAATCTATGCATTCATTCGTGTGGCCGAACATGCATGTCTATGTTGAGGCCGATTGCATACTTAATACATTCTACAAGTATGGTCACTTGTAATTGACCAAATACCATTTTGTTTTCAAGTTCAAAACTTGGCTAATACACATATATGCACTATTAAAACATCCTCTCCATTCCATCAATTCAACACATGCATTACTCATTAATATACAAAATTATATCGGCCTTAGCACACCTCTTGCTGGCCGAATTTTTTCTCATCTAGCAATTATGTCTATGCCGACCATCACCCTGCTTAATCTTTCCAAACTACGGCTTTGACCGATTTAAACAGTCTATGTTCGGCTATCAAAATTGGGCTTTTAGTTCAGTTTACAGAATAATCTTTGATCTTAACCTATGACACCCATTGTTATGCTAGATTTGCTGAAACAAAATGAAACACCCTAGGCCGAGTATCATCTTCTCAATTAGCAAGTTAAAATAGGCTGTAGAACTCAACTAATAAAATCATGTCTCATGACAACATCAAACTTACCTTAACCAGCTACAGCTGCGAATCTCTCAATTCTCTCCTACCACACCGATGAGAGAAAATCCTCTTCTTCTTCCTTCCTCCTTAGACATTTTTGCCAAAAGAAATGTTAAAAAGGTGGACACTTTTTTTTTCTTTTGTTTTCATCACTCACGGCAATGGGGGGGGACAATCAACACCATCCTTCCTTTTTCTTTTTTTGTTTCTCATCCTGCTAACACTAATATTTTAATTGCCCATTCGCCCTTTATTTTATTAATCCTTTACATAATGCATTATCACATGTTATGACATGTTTTAGCCATAACATCTTGTCCACCATGCTCTTTATTTTATTAATCTTACATAATGCACTACCCCAATGTTTTGACATGTTTTTAGCCATAATCTTGTCCAGCCCATGCTCATGGCCGGCCATACATATTAGGGGGGGAAAATTGACATGCAAGTCCTCCCTTTTGGATTACATGCACTATTAGGTCCTTGTGATTAGCCTATCACATTTCAAAAAATGTCACCAATAAGTCCTTTATCTAAATTCACATGCAATTTACTAATCGAAGCCTAAAACTTTCAACCACTTCAAACAATATATTTAAAGACAATAAATATCACATTCAAATTTTGTTGACTCGGTTTAGCGGTCCTGAACGCTTTCCGACTAGGGTCATTTAGGGGTGTCCAACTCTTCCCCCCTTTAGGGATTTTTGTCCCGAAAATTTCTACCGATGCATAGTTTAGGATTACGTCCTCTTTATTGAATTATTCATATAAACATTAGCTCATTGATAGCAATTGTAATTCATTATTGATTTCTCATCGATCTATAAAATCATTTCTATCTTAAAACAATAACATAAACATTTCTACAAGTATGGCACATATATCTCATTTTCTTGATTTCATAAGCAATAATCTTAATTTAATTCACAATGCATTTCAACACATATTAAGCACATATTAACATGGTATAATTCACATCATCAGCCACAATTGTAAACCCACATTTTCATTCATGTATAACGTGTAACCTAACCGAAATACACATATACCTCAAACATCCAATAAATATCCTTTATAACTTTATCACATCTCAATATTCACTTAACTCATTTCCAAGAAAACTCAACTTCCACGTACCTGAACATTTAGTTCATTTAGCACATTCATCATGTTACGTTACCCGTATACAGTCGAATAGCATAAAGCCTAATATAATACACTGGCAATGAATTATTCTAGCGATAACTCGTATTCCAAATTACAAACTTCATCAAAATTCTTCAAACTTTCGAATGTCGAAACTTAATCAAATTAATTTCTGAACAAGATTAACAAATAGTGTCCATTCAGGCAAATGCACATATAACTTCATATACCGAGAATTCATAGACTAAATCATAACATTTTCACTAAGCACTTAAGTGCACATATAACATAATCCATTCCTTAACAACATATCCACCATATTTTTTCATGTATCCACTATAAACAAATAATACGCCGAAACAATAATCAATCGTAATTTATATCTATTAATCCCCAATTCAATCAAATACCGAATATCATTATCTAATTAAAATTCAACATCTAACTTCAATTCTACTTCTAAGATTTGTCATTTAAAGAGCGTCGTACTTGTTGAGTATGTCACTTATAAAGCCATAGTCCAACCATGGTCTTACATTTATCACATATCGAGTCGATGCCATGTCTAGACATGGTCTTACACAACATCTCAAATCAATGCCTTATCCCAGACGAGGTCTTACATGATCTCATTTCACACACTTAGTGCCCACTGATCGATCTCGCACACAATAGTGCTTGGTTGAAGAACTCGCACACACAGTGCCTCCAATTATCGATTTCCCACAACATAGTGCTCGGTTATAAAAGAATTTGCACCAACAGTGCCTCTAATCATTGCACACATAATTGCCCATATTCATTCGTTATTACACATTGAAATGACTTAACTAAGTCTATAAACATCATATATGTACACTTTTAAACATATCATCTCATTTAAATTTGAATTCGTATAGTAATGAACACTTAAACTTTGCTCAAATTACGCCCGAAGCTATAGCACGAAGCCCGAAGGCCAGCCTTCACCAGTGATTGCTCTCGACTAGCCCGGATATAACACAGCACGAATGCTCTTCGGGTTTAGCCGATATATCACTGACGTGCCCTCGGGACTAGCCCGGTACATCACTGCTCGAATGCTCCTCAGACTTAGCCTGGAATAACTACACGAATCTCTTCGGGACTTAGCCCATATATCTCCTTCTGATACATATACGACATATAGCAATAACAATTGTTATCATTACATACTGAATCCAACATGCTTTTCGACCATCAACTTCCAGTTCCATAGCCCACATACAAAAATCACATTTATAGTCATAACACTCTTTCAAAATTGCATCACTTATACCCTTATAATCAATCCAAATCAAAATTCAAATACGAGTACATGATACGTACCTGATAACTTAATAATTAGGCATATCGTAAGGCGAATAGGTAAGGGCATTACCGACTTGTAACTCATGTCAGAACAGTAAAATTTTGAACTTTTTCTTGAAATAAAGATCATTCATTTAAATAAGTACTAAGCACAGCCAGGGATAAAATTTAAACTTCTCTAAGTAAACATTCAAAAGATGCCATTTTCGCATGGCTTATATACATTAACCAAAAATATTCTTCCGCCACTAGTCTATTCTATACATGCCATAAGATAATCCAAAACGTAGCAGTACCAAACAATGGATAGTGATAGTGTGACTAGTTGCTGATGATCCTCGAGCCTGTAGCTTCCAAATGTGATCTATAAAATAGAGAAAACAAAGTAAACGGAGTAAGCATTACAATGCTTAGTAAGTTTTAAGCAGTGACAACAGATAACAATCAAATTATAACATAGTTGTTCATATTTTTATTTCACTCTTCCTTCGGGCATACCATCCCTTTACTGAATATGCACATCTCATCATATACAATAGGCAGATAAACTTTCACATAAACGTGAGCTCATGTGACATAGATATATTGTATGATTTCACATATCCTCTCACACTGATCTGAAGTCACATAATCATAGGAATAGTCTCATAGATTGCTCTCATATGCATCACATCACTACCTTATGATTTAGTTCAAATCAAGCTCACATATAAACTTGGAGTACATACCTGTTTAACCTTTCGCATTGAATATATTTATATGCAATTCTTATTACGAAGTCTTATAGCTCTAACCTCTACTCGGATTATCGGCGAGACCTTAGCTCAGACGAAATCTCCACATGAAGTTATCGGGTCTTACCCGGACAAAATCTCCACACGTAGTCATCGGGTCTTACCCGGACATAATCTCCACACGTAGTCATCGGGTCTTACCCGGAATATATTTCCAAGTTTCATGTACATTTAATCACATGTTACAACATTCACATCGACTGTCATATTTTAATTCATTTGCCTCATCCAAAATCTAATAATACACACCTTTCACCGTTTGTCATTTGGCCACAATATATATACACATCTCGTACATATCTCACATTAGCCATTTGGCTTTACCACATATCCATCTCATACACGTTTCGCATTAGCCATTCGGCCTTACCACATATATTCATGTTCACATTCATCACATTGGCCATTCGGCTTATCTCATATATGCATGTTCACATTCATCACATTGGCCATTCGGCCTTATCACACATACGCATGTTCACATTCATCACATTGGCCATTCGGCCTTATCACCATATATCATATACGCATGTTCACATTCATCACATTGGCCATTCGGCCTTATCATCATATATGCATGTTCACATTCATCACATTGGCCATTCGGCCTTATCACACATATATTCTCACATTCATCACATGCATGTTCACATCCATCACATAAAATCCTAAATCAAAATATAAATTTTCATGTATTCACATCACAATTATCCAAATATACTTCACATACCACATATACTTTCACGTATACACACTGTCTTGGCTGAATCTACATCTATCATTTTCCAATATCACAATTTAGAATTCACGTATGGGTTGAATCAATAGCTTATGAGCAACTAAAACAAGTTTATCAAGGTTTACAACATAATCTCAAATTCAGCACAAGCTGTTTTTCCTGAGCAATAGTCACTAAATTATTTATAACTGGAGCTACAAAACTCCAAATCACTTTCCGTTAATTTTTCCTGAATATAGACTCGTATATCTTCCATCCATAAAATTTCCAGAATTTTAGGTTTGGCCAATCAATACCAGATTTTTCTTAAAGTTTCCCCTGTTTCACTGTTTGACTAATCTGACCACTCTTCACTACGAATCAAATTTCTCATTTTACAGAATTCAAAATGTGTTGTATTTGATTTCATTTGAAACTAGACTCATTAAGGAGTCTAAGCATATAAATTTTATCTTATAAATTTTTGTACAATTTATAATGATTTTCTAAAAACCGAACAGGGGATTTCGGAGTCATTCTGACACCGTCTCACACAACTTTAAATATCTCTTTATAGGAAATTTCTTTGCTCACAAGGTCTCTTTTATAAGAAACTAGACTAATTAAACCTTGATTACATATTTTATGCAGCCTATAATTCCACACCAACAATTTATAGTGATTTTCTAAAATCACGATACTGCTGCTGTCCAAAGCAAATTATTACAATTTGCTCTTAAATTTCCAAGTCCAAACACTTATGAACTTACCATTTGAGTTTAAGACATATCATGGCCACATCATATCTTATTAAATCAACTCATTATGTCCTATTATGATTGAATTTACTCAACGTTTAATCACTTAAAACTTACCTGGATGTTGTCGAACGATTTCGACGGCTATTCGATCACTTTTTCCTTTCCTTTATCCAACTTTGGTCCTCTAAGCTCTTGAGCTAATTCAAACAAATTTAACTTATTAAAGTCTCATTATGCTAGCTTATGGCCGAATATGACAATGAATTTGATAGGTCATATGGCCACCTTTAGCTCAAATACCAAATGGTCATACGCATTTTTAATCACATTAAGCAATTTAGTACAATTAATCAAACATTTCCTCATGTGCACCTTTATGACCAAATACACACATCATTAACCTAATATCAATTAACTAAGCACTTAACAAATTCTCCTTGAGCCGATTGTCTAAGTCAAGATAGGATCATCATTATGCTTACCTATAGCCGAATGTACAACATCAATCTATGCATTCATTCGTGTGGCCGAACATGCATGTCTATGTTGAGGCCGATTGCATACTTAATACATTCTACAAGTATGGTCACTTGTATTGACCAAATACCATTTTGTTTCAAGTTCAAAACTTGGCTAATACACATATATGCACTATTAAAACATCCTCTCCATTCCATCAATTCAACACATGCATTACTCATTAATATACAAAATTATATTCGGCCTTAGCACACCTCTTGCTGGCCGAATTTTTCTCCATCTAGCAACATTTTATGTACTATGCCGAACCAAAAAGATCAAACACCTAGCTTAATCATTTCCAAAACACTTAACCGGCCTTTGACCAAGACTTTAAACAAAGTCTATGTTCGGCTATCACACATATGGGCATTATTAGTTCAAAGTTTTAACAAGATTAATTTCTTTGATCTTAACCTAAATGACAACCCCCATTGTTCATCTAGATTTAGCATGAAACAAACACCAACCAAGAAAACAACACCCATGGCCGAGTATCATCTTCATCACATAGCAAGATTTAAACCATAGGCTAGGTAGAACTCAAACTAACATAAAAATATGCATGAATCTCATGGAACAACATCAAACTTACCTTAACCTAGCTACAAGCATGGCCGAATCTCTTCAACATTTCCTCCTCCTAAACACCAACCAACCGAACATGAAGCAAGAAAATCCTCTTCTTCTTCCTTCCTCCTTAGAATTTTCGGCCAAAAGAAATGTTAAAGGATGGGCACTTTTTTTTTCTTTGTTTTCATCACTCACGGCAATGGGGGGGGACAATCACACACATCCTTTCTTTTCTTTTTTTTGTTTCTCATCCAACTAACACTAATATTTTATTGCCCATGCCCTTTATTTTATTAATCCTTACATAATGCACTACCCCAACATTTTATGACATGTTTTTAGCCATAACATCCTGTCCACCCATGCTCTTTATTTTATTAATCCTTACATAATGCACTACCCCAACATGTTTATGACATGTTTTTAGCCATAACATCTTGTCCACCCATGCTCATGGCCGGCCACTACATATTAGGGGGGGAAATTGACATGCAAGTCCTCCCTTTTGATTACATGCACTATTAGGTCCTTGTAGATTAGCCTATCACATTTCAAAAATGTCACCCATAAGTCCTTTTGACTAAATTCACATGCAATTTACTAAATCGAAGCCTAAAACTTTCACACCTTCATAATCACATATTTTAGACAATAAATATCACATTCAAATAATTTGGTGACTCGGTTTAGCGGTCCTGAAACCGCTTTCCGACTAGGGTCACTTTAGGGGTGTCACATTGTCATTTGGCCACAATATATATATACACTTTCACGTTCATCACATTGGCCATTCGGCCTTATCTCATATATACACATTCACATTCATCACATAAAATTCTGAATCAAAATATAAATTTTCATATATTCACATCAAATTATCCAAATATACTTCATATACCACATAAACTTTCATGTATACACTTTGTCTTGGCTGAATCTACATCTATCATTTTCCAATGAATAATTCAATTTCAAGCCATACTATCATTTCTTATTCGAATACTTATAAACTTACAATTTCACAATTTTAATATCAAAGATCCATCTAACACTCATATATCATTTTATAATGTCACAAATTAGAATTCACGTATGGGTTTAATCAATAGCTTATGAGCAACTAAAACAAGTTTTATCAATGTTTACAACATAATCACATATTCTCCACAAGCTGTTTTCCTGAGCAACAGTAGTTAAATTATTTGTAACTGGAGCTACGAAACTCCAAATGATGTGCCATTAATTTTCCATGAAAATAGACTCGTATATCTTCTATCCACAAAATTTTCAGAATTTTTAGTTTGGCTAATCAATACCAGATTTTTCTTAAAGTTTCCCCTATTTTACTGCTTGACTATTCTGACTACTCTTCACTAAGAATTGAATTTCTCATTTTACAGAATTCAAAATATTTTTCGTTCATTTTGTTTGAAACTAGACTCATTAAGGAGTCTAAGCATATAAATCTTATCTTATAATCATTTTTGTACGATTTATAATGATTTTCCAAATACTGGACAGGGGATTTCGAAGCCATTCTGACTCTGTCTCACACAACTTTAAAAAATCTCATTATCGGCAACCCCTTTACTTACTCGATTTCTTTTATACGAAACTAGACGCATCAAGCTTTAATTACATAATCTATTCAGCCTTTAACTCAATTCCACAATTTATGATAATTTTTCCAAAACACACTACTGCTGCTGTCCCAAGCAGATTTATACAAATTTACTCTGTAAAGTTCTTATTCACATATTTAAAACATAATATCATATATGCCATCATTTAGAAAAGTCATTGACCTTAACGTATATACTTAATTCATATTCATCCCATTTAAAAACTTAAAACTTACAAAGGAACCAAACTCAAATACTTAAGAACTTACCTCGAAATTTGTCGAACGATTACTGATCGACTATTCGGTTAGGTAGCTTTTTCTCTTATCCGAAATTGTCCCTATGTGCTCTTAAGCTTAATTGAGTAAATTAAGTATATCAACTTCATATACTTCACTTAATCAAAGCAAGAAATACAATTATCCTCACTATCTCACACATATACGTTCAGTCAATCATTACTATGTTACAAGTCAAGCCTAACTTAGGCTAGATTGAACATATATAATCTTTTAACTCAATTTACGAATCAAGACATATTAGTTATCAAAGGTTGACCATGATACACATAGTGAGCTCCATTTTCTTTAACTCACATTCGGCACATAAAAACATACACAAAATTTTCCACACAAGCTAGTATTTTAGCAATTAATATGATACGAGT
The DNA here is from genome assembly GCF_007990345.1 of Gossypium hirsutum. Taxonomy (NCBI): domain Eukaryota; kingdom Viridiplantae; phylum Streptophyta; class Magnoliopsida; order Malvales; family Malvaceae; genus Gossypium; species Gossypium hirsutum. Next base: position 34,637,035 of record NC_053431.1, on the reverse strand, counting down.
TAAACCAAAAGTTTACAATAAAATTACAAGGTACATACATAGGGTCCATATACATGTTTATTTTTAAACACCACCCTTTAAACCCTCTAGCTCTACTTACAAGAGACTCTCATAACTAAAATCCATAAGTAAGTCATCCAATTCCACCATTTCAATAAGTATTTTATACCAAATCTAATAACTAAATGTTATTAATGAGATTCATACCAAGACCGAATATTCATTAACAACCAAAGCATATATTCAACAATTTAACAATGTGTTTAACCTCCATGGCCGAATAGATCCTTTCTATTCCATTTAACTACCATAAATTTAAAGTATTTAAATCAAGTTCATGAGTTTCTAATTTCGTTACTTCAACCATTCAAAGCCTATCTAATTTCTCAAATAGATTTCTAATACAAGAATTAAGCCAACCTACTAACCTTAACACCCACATTGGCAAGTGACCACACACACACTCTCATAACCGAATTTCCATATTACTAAAATCCTCAATACACATATTCCCCTTATTCAACTTCAATTTAAGCTCCCAACTCATAAAACATAAGGAATAGAAATCATCTTCTAAGTTTCCTACCTTAACCGAATGCCCAAATCACCACAAGGATCAAAATTCACACGTGGGCTCAATCAAAGACCTATCCATCAACTAAAATTTCATAAAATATCAAAGAATTTACCTAAAACTTACCTTAATTAAGCAAGTAGAAGACCGAATGCCTAGCTTCTTTTCACCCTTTTTTTCTTCCTTTAGTTCACGGCAAGAAGAACAAAAACATAACCAAATTTTTTTTTCTTTCTTTTATATAAAGTAATAACCATTTAACTAAAATTTAATACATATTTTAATATATGCCATCATCATGGCCGGCCACTATTAACAAAAAGGGGTATTTGACATGCAAAACCATTATTTTCAATACATGCTTTAATAGACCCTTATAGATTAACCTATCACATTTCAAAAATGTCACACATAAGTCCTATTAACTAAATTCACATGCAATTTACTAAATCGAAGCTTAAAACTTTCACACATTCATATTCACATATAATAAACATAAAATATGACAGCTAATTATTTTTATGACTCGATTTTGTGGTCCCGAAACCACTTTTCGAGTAGGGTCAAATTAGGGGTGTCACAACTCTTCCCCCCTTTAGGGATTTTCGTCCTCAAAAATTTCTACCGATGCATAGTTTAGGATAACGTCCTCTTATTGAATTATATCCATATAAACATTAGCTCATCGATAGCAATTGTAATTCATTACTGATTTCGCATCGATCTATAAAATCATTTTCTTATCTTAAAACAAATACATAAACATTTCTACAAGTATGCACATATATCTCATTTTCTTGATTTCATAAGCAATAATCACTTAATTTAATTCACAAATGCATTTCAAACACATATTAAGCACATATTAACATGTATAATTCACATCATCAACCCACATATTTGTAACCCACATTTTCATTCATGTATAAGCTGTAACCTGACCGAAAGTACACATATACTCAAACATCCCAATAAATATCCTTTATAACTCCATCATATCTCACTATTCAACTTAACCTATTTCCAATAGAAAATCAACTTCCACATACCTGAACATTGAATTCATTTAGCACATTCAATCACTGTTAACGATACCCGTATACAATCGATTTGGCATAAAGCCTCATATAGTATACCGGCATGGGATTTATTTTAGCACATAACCCATATATCCAAAATTATCAGCATTCATCAAAAATTTTTACAGACTTTCAAATGTCGAACTTAATCGAAATAATTTCTTGAACATGATTAACAAAAATAGGGGTCATTTAGCAATAGCACATATGACTTCATATACCAAGCATCCTATAAACTAAATCTGTAACACATTTATAACATGAATTCATTTCTTAACAACATATCCACCATCTTAAATCAATGCCTTCGTTCCATACGAGGTCTTACATGAATCTTGTTTTACTCACTTAATGTCTACTGACCGATCTCGCACACATAGTGCTCGGTTGAAGAACTCGTACTCTCAGTGCCTCTAATCATTTGCACACATAGTGCCCCTATTCATTTGTTGTTACACATTGAAATGACTTAACCAAGTCTATAAACATCATGTATGTACACTTTTAAACATATCCTTTCATTTAAATTTGAATTCGTATAGTAATGAACACTTAAATTTTGCTCAAATTACCGGCACGAAGCCTACTAGGTACGAAGGCCCGAATACACATCACCAGCATGATTGCTCTTCGGGACCTAGCCCGGATATAACACCAGCACGAATGCTCTTCGGGACTTAACCCTGATATAACTCTAGCACGAATGCTCTTCGAGACTTAGCCCGGATATAATTCTAGCACGAATGCTCTTCGAGACTTAGCCCGGATATAACTCTAGCATGAATGCTCTTCGAGACTTAGCCCGGATATAACACCAGCACGAATGCTCTTCGGGACTTAGCCCGGATATAACACCAGCACGAATGCTCTTCGGGACATAGCCCGGATATATCACCAGCACGAATGCTCTTCGGGACTTAGCCCGGATATATCACTAACACGAATGCTCTTCGGGACTTAGCCCGGATATATCCTAGCACGAATGCTCTTCGGGACTTAGCCCGTATATAACACCAGCACGAATGCTCTTCGGGACTTAGCCCGGATATATAACTCTCAATTCTCATGTACATATACATATATAACAATACGCATTAGTATATTATTTACATTACTTGAATACAAACACAACATGCTTATCGACCATTCAACTTTCAGTTCCATAGCCACATACAAAGATCACATTTATAGTCGTAACACTCTTTCAAAATTGCATCACTTATACCCTTATAATTCAATCCAAATCAAAATTCAAATACGAGTACATGATACGTACCTGATCAACTTAATAATTTAAGCATATCCAAGTGAAGTTATATCACAAATTCTCATAGTCAGAAGCTTGCTACAGCTCGATCGGGATCAAAATTCATTACAATAAAACAAACACATTTTAATAGTCAAAAATCATCACACTATCATTTTATCACTTTATGGCATGTATAAATAGACTCACGCGTGCTACGTTAGTCCTAGAATCGACTAAACGTAGCTCTGATACGAATAAAATGTAACACCCCTATCCCGTATCCGTCGCCGGAATAGGTAAAGGGGCATTACCAGACTTGAAACTCATATCAGAACAGTAAAAATTTTGAATTTTTTTTTTGAAATAAAGAACATTCCTTTAGATAAATACTAAAGACAGCCAGGGATACAATTTAAACTTCTATAAGTACACATTTAAAAGATGCCATTTTCGCATGGCTTATATACATTAACCAAAATATTCTTCTGCCACTGGTCTATTCTACACATGCCATAAAATAACCCAAAACATAACAGTACCAAGCAGTGGATAGTGATAGTGTAACAAGTTGCTGACGATCCCCGAGTCTGTAGCTTCCAAATGAGATCTATAAAACAGAGGAAACAAGGTAAACGGAGTAAGCATTACAATGCTTAGTAAGTTTTAAGCAGTGTCAACAGATAACAATCAAATTATAACATGGTTGTTCGTATTTTTATTTCACTCTTCCTTTGGGTATATCATCCCTTTACCGAATATGCACATCTCATCATATACAATAGGCAGATAAACTTTCACATAAAAGTGAGCTCATGTAAAATAGATATATTGTATAATTTCACATAACCTTTCACACTAATCCGATGCCACATAATCATAGGAATAGTCTCATAGATTGCTCACGTATGCATCACATAACTACCTTATGATTTAGTTTAAATCAAGCTCACATATAAACTCGGAGTACATACCTGTTTAACCTTTCGCATTGAATATATTTATAAGAAATTCTTATTGCGAAGTCTTATAGCTTTAAACTCTACTCGGATTATCGGCGAGACCTTTAGCTCAGATGAAATCTCCAGACGAAGTCAGCGGGTCTTAACCCGGACATAGTCACCACATATAGTCATCGGGTCTTAAATCTCGATTTACATCACAAAGTTTCATGCATATTTATTCACATGTTACAGCATTCACATCGACTATCATATTTGTAATTCATTTGCCTCATCAAATATCTAATAAAACACACCTTCCATAGTTTGTCATTTGGCCACAATATATATATACACTTTCACGTTCATCACATTGGCCATTCGGCCTTATCTCATATATACACATTCATATTCATCACATAAAATTCTGAATCAAAATATAAATTTTCATATATTCACATCACAATTATCCAAATGTACTTCATATACCACATAAACTTTCATGTATACACTTTGTCTTGGCTGAATCTACATCTATCATTTTCCAATGAATAATTCAATTTCAAGCCATACTATCATTTCATATTCAAATACTTATAAACTTAGAATTTCACAATTTTAATATCAAAGATCCATCTAACACTCATATATCATTTTATAATGTCAAAAATTAGAATTCACGTATGGGTTTAATCAATAGCTTATGAGCAACTAAAACAAGTTTTATCAATGTTTACAACATAATCACATATTCTCTACAAGCTGTTTTCCTGAGCAACAGTAGTTAAATTATTTGTAACTGGAGCTACAAAACTCCAAATGATGTGCCGTTAATTTTCCATGAAAATAGACTCATATATCTTCTATCAAAAAATTTTCAGAATTTTTAGTTTGGCTAATCAATACCAGATTTTTCTTAAAGTTTCCCCTATTTTACTGCTTGACTATTCTGACTACTCTTCACTAAGAATTGAATTTCTCATTGTACAGAATTCAAAATATGTTTTCGTTTATTTTGTTTGAAACTAGACTCATTAAGGAGTCTAAGTATATAAATCTTAACTTATAATCATTTTTGTACGATTTATAATGATTTTCCAAATAATGGACAGGGGATTTCGGAGCCATTCTGACTCTATCTCACACAACTTTAAAAAATCTCATTATCGGCAACCCCTTTACTTACTCGATTTCTTTTATACGAAACTAGACGCATCAAGCTTTAATTACATAATCTATTCAGCCTTTAACTCAATTCCCACAATTTATGGTAATTTTTCCAAAACACACTACTGCTGCTGTCCCAAGCAGATTTATACAAATTTACTCTGTAAAGTTCTCATTCACATATTTAAAACATAATATCATATATGCCATCATTTAGAAAAGTCATTGACCTAAATTATATACTTAATTCATATTCATCCCATTTAAAAACTTAAAACTTACAAAGGAACCAAACTCAAATACTTAAGAACTTACCTCGGAATTTGTCGAACGATTACAAATTGACTATTCGGTTAGGTAGCTTTTTCTCTTATCCGAAATTGTCCCTATGTGCTCGTAAGCTTAATTGAGTAAATTAAGTATATCAACTTCATATACTTCACTTAATCAAAGCAAGAAATACAATTATCCTCACTATCTCACACATATACGTTCAGTCAATCATTACTATGTTACAAGTCAAGCCTAGCTTAGGCTAGATCGAACATATATAATCTTTTAACTCAATTTACGAATCAAGACATATTAGTTATCAAAGGTTGACCATGATACACATAGTGAGCTCCATTTTCTTTAACTCACATTCGGCACATAAAAACATACACAAAATTTTCCACACAAGCTAGTATTTTAGCAATTAATATGATACGAGTTAAACCAAAAGTTTACAATAAAATTACAAGGTACATACATAGGGTCCATATACATGTTTATTTTTAAACACCACCCGTTAAACCCTCTAGCTCTACTTACAAGAGACTCTCATAACTAAAATCCATAAGTAAGTCATCCAATTCCACCATTTCAATAAGTATTTTATACCAAATCTAATAACTAAATGTTATTAATGAGATTCATACCAAGACCGAATATTCATTAACAACCAAAGCATATATTCAACAATTTAACAATGTGTTTAACCTCCATGGCCGAATAGATCCTTTCTATTCCATTTAACTACCATAAATTTAAAGTATTTAAATCAAGTTCATGAGTTTCTAATTTCGTTACTTCAACCATTCAAAGCCTATCTAATTTCTCAACTAGATTTCTAATACAAGAATTAAGCCAACCTACTAACCTTAACACCCACATTCGGCAAGTGACCACACACACACTCTCATAACCGAATTTCCATATTACTAAAATCCTCAATACACATATTCCCCTTATTCAACTTCAATTTAAGCTCCCAACTCATAAAACATAAGGAATAGAAATCATCTTCTAAGTTTCCTACCTTAACCGAATGCCCAAATCACCACAAGGATCAAAATTCACACATGGGCTCAATCAAAGACCTATCCATCAACTAAAATTTCATAAAATATCAAAGAATTTACCTAAAACTTACCTTAATTAAGCAAGTAGAGGACCGAATGCCTAGCTTCTTTCCCCCTTTTTTCTTCCTTTAGTTCACGGCAAGAAGAACAAAAACATAACCAAATTTTTTTCTTTCTTTTATATAAAGTAATAACCATTTAACTAAAATTTAATACATATTTTAATATATGCCATCATCATGGCCGGCCACTATTAACAAAAAGGGGTATTTGACATGCAAAACCATTATTTTCAATACATGCTTTAATAGACCCTTATAGATTAACCTATCACATTTCAAAAATGTCACACATAAGTCCTATTAACTAAATTCACATGCAATTTACTAAATCGAAGCTTAAAACTTTCACACATTCATATTCACATATAATAAACATAAAATATGACGGCTAATTATTTTTATGACTCGATTTTGTGGTCCCGAAACCACTTTTCGAGTAGGGTCAAATTAGGGGTGTCACAATAATCATCTTACCACCTGAGGGGAAAATAGTCATTTAATTAATTTGGGGTTTAGGCATACTTACCGACCCGACAGTAGGTTCATAGTCGTCTCGGACGACCTGTGCAACCTTATCACTCAAACAGTACAAATGGGCCTAAGGCCCATAATGCGAGCCCACATGCCCGTGTGGCCCACATAGCCCAGAAATGGCCTTAGCCCTATGGATTACACAATCTAGCCCAACGTTCTCCGCACGTCTGTGTGGTTTACCCGTGTAAGGCCCAACAGCTCAGTTCGGCCCAAAATGGCACAAAACGGCCTAAGCCCATGAAATCGCTTATTGTGGCCTCAATGATTTTACGCCCATGTTTAGGCATACAGACTACCACATGAGCGAGCGCACGCTCATGTAGCGTCAACGGTCACCTATTTCGGCTTTTGTCGATTTACAATTATGGCAATGTTGTTACACACTTGTTTGCAAAAACGTGTAGAAGCCCACGAGCACTAAACCTATATTCAATCAAGACACTCTGTTAGTAGTTTAACCAATAGGATTAAACACCCTCTTTTTAACACTTATCCCAAAATCATATTTGATACTTGCCTTATTTGAACGAGTGTGGTTTAGCCCGCTTAAACCACTGTCAAGGTTGATTACAAACTCCTTGACAGATATCTACATTACAAGCAGATTTTATTAATCAGGATTGTTAATACACGTGGCTTAAATCTACATATGATAACTTACAAAAACACAGAACCCAAAAGTAGGGAAAAGAGCATTCGGCCTACACCTAAGAACGCAAGGCAAAATATTCAGGTTGAACACGCTGACTAAGAAATAGCGTTACCTTCGATCGAGTGACGAAAGAAAGGTTCTGAATGCTTCAGTAACACTTGTAAACCCCTTCACTCCTCGAGAAGTTTGATTTTTCAGAGAAAATTGCCAAACCGTAAACAAAATGGAGAGAGAGATGACGTATTCAGCCTGGGTACTCAAAAGAAAGAGATGATAAGAGAAACGGTTTGAGAGCGAACAGAGAGGAGAAGTAGGGGGTATTCTGTCACAATAGCAAGATGAAGAGAAAGGAAATCTGTTAACAAAAAGAATCGAAGGAGGGGAAAAAGGTATATTCGGCCAAAAGAAGAATCGATTGGGAAAGGAAGAGAAAGAGAGGCAATCGGTTAATAAGAGAAGACTAGGGACAATAATTTCGGACTAGACGAAGACTCGAATGTGTTGAGGGGAGAAGAGAAAGTGTTCAGCCAAAGAAATGGTTTGAAAAGACAGAATAGATGAAATAGAAAAATACTCGAATGGAACCCTTACCACAATCGGTCTTCAAGTAGAAAAGAGCAGGCAAAACCGAAAAAATGAGAAGCATACCACTCAAGCTGAATTCTTGAGTGTCCAAAGTTCAATTTCGGCACAACACTACCTCTTCCCTCAACTCCTCACTATTTTCGCCCCAAATCCCTCCTAAAATCCCTCCATCAATATCTTCCCAATCACCAATGCAAGCTCCACTCAACTCGGCAGAGTTTCGGTCAACCTCAACTACTCACACACAAGAGCAGGAAAATAAAGCACCCCACTGCATTCATCAGGATTCGAACCTCAACCTTTTCGCATAGGTAACACGCCATATACCCCATAGACCAGCAGGCTCTTTATGTCATAAAATACCCATATTTATTTAAGAATCCTACTGACCAGAGACAGGGTTAATTCAAGTAAGAAACAAAATTTTTGCACAAGCCAAGGCTTGAACCCATGACTTCTCAGACACATCCCAAAACACTTAACCACTGAAACAGATACATAGTTGTGTCACTTACTTGCACAACTAAACATTTATGTGCTGCCTCCTAACTGTTCCCATGCTCAAAACCTAATACCTCTAGGCCCAAAATCTGGGGCATTACAGTTAGGCTGTGTGGACAATTTAATTTTTTGAAAATTAGGTGCAAGGGTCACACGGCCATGATACACGCCCGTGTGCTGGGTCGTGTGACACACACGGCTGAGACACACACCTGTGTCTCTACCAAGTGATAATACCTGAGCATTCTATTTCTCAATTTTTAAGATGCAGGGGACACACGGTCAAACCACACGCTCGTGCGCATGGCCATGTGTCACACACGGCTGAGACACATGCTTGTGTCTCTACCCGAGTGGATGAAAAATAGGCCATTTTCAGGCCACTTTTATCACCCAAATTTGTTATCAACTTTGTCTAACATTTTAGACATTAACATGTTATATCAAGGCTCTCAAAACAAACCAAAATTAAGTTTTAAGCATGTCATTTTATTATATATAACTTAGTATCCAAACTTACCATATTAATCAAGTTCACTTGTTTGCAACTTATGCCAAACATACTCGATTTATGGATCCCCTTATTAGGTTTCACCCTAATCTGGCAAAATCTTGTCACCTTATCTCTAGGCGCGCAATTAACTCTGTTTAATTATGACAATTGTATTCTTAAACAGGGTCTATTCCTCCTTTGAATAAGAGCTTAACTTGAATCAATATCCTGGAATATCAAGACAAGAATTAAGAACACATAATTAAGAACAAGCCAAATATTTATCATACAATTCAGAAAATAATAACAAGATTCGTCTTAGGTTTCATTCCCCTTAGGTATTTAGGGGATTTAGCTCATAGCTAAAAAGGAAAACATCTCAGAAGAATAATGAATACAAAACATAAAGAAAACCCAAAACTCCTGAAGGGAAATTGGGGGTAGATCTTCAGTCTTGATGATGAATCCGACTTCTGAGATGGATCAATCGGCTTCCTTCGAGTAATTCCTTCTTTCCTCCCTGTGTCTCCCCCTTTTCTTCTCCTCTAGGGTGTATTTATAGGCTTTGGAATGCCTAAGAACCCTCAAAATTAGCCTTTTCCGAATTGGACTCAACTTGGGCTCGGCAGGGACACGCCTATGTGCGGTTACTTCAGGCCATGGTCAAGCCTGTGAAATAGGCACAGGTGTGTGGTACACCCATGTGAGTCGTGCTTTATTTCTGCCAAATTGACACGGCCGTGTTGTCTGCCCGTGTGAGGAAGTCCAGGCCGCGTTGATTTCGTAAGTTGGCTCATTTTCCCTGTTTTCGACCCATTTCTCGTTCCTTTCGCTCTCCTATGCTTACCTAAGTATAAAACATGAAATTAAGGCATTAGGAGCATTGAATTCACCAATTCTAAGGAAAAATCATCCATAAAATGTGTTAAGCATGGGGTAAAAATATGTATAAATTACGGTTTATGAAATACCCCCACACTTAAGCATTTGCTTGTCCTCAAGCAAAATCCTCAACTCATAATCAAAATAAATTCTTCTCAACTTTTAATTTCTATCAATAATATCTCAAAATAATCCATAGGTAATCATACATTGAGAATTCAACTAAAAGAACATCAAAGTTTCAAACATTCCAAGTTGAGCAATTTATCATGAAAACATAGGTGTCTCCCCACGTTTAAGTAATTACCTTTGATTCAAAATATCACAGAGTTTCACATCCTCACTAAATATTCACTCAAATCACTCGAGGTGTTTAAGGACAATAAAATGAAGCACTCAATAGTCAATAATGAAGAGTCATTACCATAGGCTTGCATGAAAATCAAATCTCCACCACTATAAATTAAGATGAAACATCAATCAAAAGGTCTTTAGAGGGTTGTAACATGGCTTTGGTTAAGGTGTGATCACAAGCTGAAAGAAAGGGTTAGAATCGAGATTGAATTGAAAAATTGCCTAACTAGAAAAAAGACCAGTCATCAATTGCGTACAACAGAGCTTTTTCTCAGAATATGGAATTTAACTTCTTTAGCTCAAAAGATCACTACTACTAATATGTATACATTTTTTTAAGAACAAATAATTACAAAATATAATAAAACATAGCTAAGCAATTATTCCAACTCAAATCTCGACAAAAAATAGGGATCAAATTAATTTAGGGGGTTTCAACAATAATGAGTTATGGATTAATATCGAGGTTAAGTCAATGAATGGGTTGTTAGGCTCAAGGGGGTTCACTAAGGGTTAATTGTGAAGGTAGGCTTTTATGGAGTGAGTGGGTTAAACCTAAGTGCCTTTATCATTTTGACATATCAAATCAAATGGTGTGGTCTTGACATGCATAATCAAGCAAGTTCTAGAATAGCAATTCAATACTGACGCACTCATAATGAAAGTGAGCATGAAAGAAATAATATATGCTCTAAAGGCTCAAGATCTCACAAAAATTATGACTTTTTTATGTTTAAACTTGTGAATTCCAAATCAAGATAATACCTAAACTTGAGGAAACAACCTAAAAGTTTTTAATTCTTCAAAAATCAACTTATCATGCTTGATTCCCTAATGTCTTAAAGTTTTAAACCCTCAATGCATAAATGCCTATGTTTTAATTCAAGATATATCAATAAAAGTCATAAATCAATCAAAATTTATCCTAAACATGATATGAGAGCTTTTCAAGAGAACAAGACAATCATTCATGGATTTTTCTGATAGTGAAATGAATACCCCCCACACTTAAGATGTACATTTCCCTCAATGTATAAAGATAGATATATAGAAAAGAATATAAAAATAAGTTAGGGAGAGAAGTGAAACTTCCTGAGTGATGAATGAATTTCCTTGAACTGGAGTTTTGGAGAATAATCGGTGTGAGGGTGGAGGAGGATACTCTGGTGGTGGTAGAGGTTGGGTTCCACAAATGCTGCGTCAAAAGAATATTATATCTCAAGTTGGCTATGGTCGTGGTCGAGTAGGACATGGCAGTCGTGGAGAGCCTTTCCCGTTGGAGTTTTTAGTTCCTATGCAGGAATGAGCAATTTGGAGCTCTTTCTGACTGTGATAAAATCAGGAACTCTTTAAAAGGTATACTGAAGCATAATTACTCATAATGAAATAGCCAAAGAATAAAAATTGTAAAAACTCAAGATAAAATAGTATTAAAAGGAAATAAAAAATAATTTCAAAATATAGAGATAAAAATAAAATAAATAATAGGTGTTTATAGAGAAATTAGGGCACCGTTTGCTTCTCCCACGCCCTTATATTCAGGTGCATGCCCGTGTTAAATTGACAGGTTTACCCACAGTTCCAAAATACGGGCGTGTTGCACGCCCGTGTTATTTTGGCAATTTCGCCCACGGCCATGTCACACGGTCTTGGCTTTTTATCATAGCCCGTGCTGGGGAAAATCTTTGCCCTATTTCCACACGGTCCTAAACACGCTCATGTGCTTGGTCGTGTCTGTGTGGTAAACCTGTATTCAAGAGCTCCGTTAGTAAATTAGGTGTTAACCACTAAAATTTAAAGAAGTTAATACAGTTAGTGCTCGGGTTGCCTCCCAAGAAGTGCTTATTTATAGTCTAATCTCGACTTACCTCTCCATTGAATGGTCATGGTGGTTCGAGGAGTTTATACTCCTTATTCCTGCTATGAATCTCATCAAAATAAGGTTTTAGGTGGGTATTGTTTACATTAAAACTGCCAAACTTGGGATGACTTACCTCGACTGTACCGAATGGGAAAATGCTAAGTACCCTAAGAGGAATTTCTTCATTCGGTTTGGCAGTGACAATGTGAGGATCTACGGCATCTAATAAAACTTTATCTCCAACCTTAAGTTGATTTGGAAAGGTATTGAGCTTGTTCTGGCATAATTTTGGTTTACTGTGTGTTCTCAGTTTATGTGTCTGCCATTCATCTAGCTCCTTGATTTCTAGCTTTCATTCTTCATGTATAGGTCCTCTGCTATTGCTTGAAAATGGCTCATGTACTTCTTGCAAACTCATTTTCTGCAAAGTAGGTTGCACCATATTGTCAGTTTTAGTAGAATGGTTTAGACAATTACCTTCAATTTTTGATGTGTTACCAGAATTGCGAGCTTGAAGGGTGATTGTTTCGTCTCCCACACGAAGTGTGAGCTCACCTGTGCCAACATCAATAATTGTTCTAGTAGTTGCTAAAAAGGGCCTTCCTAAAATCAAAGGAGTGTTGCTATCCTCCTCTATGTCTAGATCAATGAAGTCAACGGGAAATATAAATTTATCGATTTTAACTAGCACATCTTCAATAATACCCCTAGGAAACCTTATAGTTTTATCTGCTAATTGAATGCTCATCCTAGTCTATTTGGGTTTCCCAAGACCTAATTGTTTAAAAATCTTGTAAGGCATGACGTTAATACTAGCTCCTAAATCAGCTAATGCATTATTAACATATAAACTACCAATTAAACAAGGAATTGTAAAACTCCCTGGATCTTTTAATTTGTTAGGTAGCTTATTCTGCAGAATAGCTGAGCAAACTATGTTTAGCTCCACTTGCGACGCCTCGTCCAACTTCCGCTTGTTTGCTCGAAGCTCCTTTAAAAATTTTATTGCGTTTGGAATCTGTGATAGAGCTTCAATAAATGGTAAGCTAATGTGTAATTTTTTTAAGAGTTTAAGGAATTTACCAAATTGTTCATCTGAGCGATCTTTCCTTGTCGCATTAGGATATGGCACACGAGGTTTGTATTCTATACTTATCGGTTTCTGCTCATTGTGGTTTACCTCACCTTTACCTTTGCTTATCTCAGTTTCTTGCCTTGGCTCTGGTTCAGGTGTGATTAACCCTTCCTCATCTTGACTAGTAATCATGTTGAGTTGCTCCCTTGGGTTAGATTCTGTGTTGCTAGGCAAGCTACCTTGTGGTCGTTTAGAAATCAACTTGGTAAGCTGTCCAATCTGAGTCTCGATGTAACGCCCCAATTTTCGGGAATTCTGTGAATGTTGGCAAAATTTCATGCTTTGATTTTGTCATTTGTGAGTGAAATTATGAAATAGGACCTATGTGAAAATGTTTGAAAATGCTATAGGCTAATTTGTAGTGGCCAAATAAATTGTAGTGCAAAATAGGAGGATTTGCATGTCAAACCTCCCATTTTACAAGAAGTGGTCGGCCATCATGTTGTTGAAGACAATATGTGCACTTGATATCCATAATTTATGGTACAAATTGATAAAAAAAATTGATAATGGGTTAGGTAAATGTTCCATGATGGGCATGATAGGCATTATGGGCATTTTTTTGTTGACATTATGGCATAGGTATGGCACAAATAATATAGGTTATTTTGTGTCATAAAATGTTGGGTAATAAAATAACAAAAGGATTAAAAGAACAAAGTTTTGTCTATCTTTGTTCATCATAGCCAAAAGTTAGAGAAGAGAAAGGAGAGGAGAAAGCTCTTGAGTATTCGGTCACTAGGAGGAGGAAAATTGAAGGCGGTTCGTGTATGGATCTCGTCAGCATATCGTCGCAAACAGGTGTGTAACTAACACCCTCTTATAGACTAGATCGGCATAAGCCGAAACGCTGAAATGCCGAAATGCCGGTATTTTGAGATCTTGCGAGTGTGTGAATGCTCATGAGATTAATAGTTTGATGTATATGGTAAATTAAAGTGATAAGACTACAGAGTGCACGATTCTATGCATTTCGATATTCTTGGGCTTAATGGGCCAAAAACGGGATAATGGGTCAACGGGCCCAAATTGGTAAGAAAATGCGGTAAGTGTTTCTGATCGTACGTAAATGGCTATGTTATGTATGAAAACCTTAAGAATAGTTAAATTACTTGAATACCCCTATGTATGCAAAATTACCATTATACCCCTAGGGTTACTTTTGACTGAAAAGCATGACGATCTGATTCTGTATGATGTATGCCATGATTATATATCTGTTGCATGGGGACTTGGGTTATACTATGGAGGAAGCGTCCTGGTGGCTATGCCACAATTATCTGATCTGGCGGCTCTGCCACATATATCTGTCCTGGTGGCTATGCCACAATTATCTGATCTGGTGGCTCTGCCACATATATCTGTTCTGGTGGCTCTGCCACAATATCTGTATCTAGTGACTTCGTCACAATATCTGGCAGCCTCGCTGCGATTTCTGTGGTGTGTAGCGGTTGGGTGGGTCGAGTAGTCTCCCCACATGGTGTAAGGCTGGTACGGGGGTGTTATGGATGAATCTGGGTTAGGTTTCTACATAAACATGTAATATCTGTTCTGTTCTGTTATGGGCCTATGGGTTTTATTCTGAATTCTGTTCTGGGCTAAGGCCAACTTATTCTATTTCTGTGGTTTGAGCTGATGTAGGCTATGGTTGGGTTAATTTACACACTGAGTTTCCCCAAACTCACCCCTTTTATTTTCATCCACGCAGGTAATCCCCAACTATAGTGAGCTTGGAGCTGTGAGGGAATTCGGAGTGGCCACCCGTTCTGAAAGTTTGATTTTCTTCTGGTGAATTGGACATCTTTTTATTTACGTTTGAAGTTTTGGGTTTTTAAATGTAATAAGGCCGCTTAATTATTTTTGATGGTTTTAATATGTATTACTAAGATAGGTATTACTTATTTTAACTGTTGAAATTGGATAGCTTTAGGGCACGTTTTCAAAAACAACAATTGATTTCAAAATAACACGACAACAAGCAAAGCTTCCGCAATGAAAGTATTTTCCAAAATTAATCACTTTTCCTATAAATGACTTAATCAAATCAGTTTCCTAGAAATATCCATGACGTTAAGGTGTGGCAATGGCAGTATGCATGTCTAGGATTGGATTCGAAGGGAGCTTGGTACTTAAGCAGTCCGATGGACTCACCACCTCTTTTTCGGTTTCCTACCTGGTGCACAACTTCCATTCACTTTAACCTATAATGAAATTATCTTTTAAAACACTAAGTAAGTTTTTCTGGATCAACAATATAAAATGTTTTGAACGCTTCGATATGGCATGTCGGATCCAGTCATAACGTCTGGGCCGGGTTCGGGGTGCTACATTTAGTGGTATCAGAACCCAGTTGCAATAACTCGGCTATGGATCGGGTCCAAAAAGGGTTTTCAAAACTTTATGTCAAAAAAAGGGTATTTTTGGAAAACCTGACTTTTGAAAATTTCCTGTTTAAAAGAGATAATCTCCGAACTTGTTTTTTTTTACACAAGTGTTTGGAAAATGGATTTCAAAAAGTCTAAATCTTTTGAGTTTATCTGAAAACTGATGAGGTGGCACACTGAATCCCCGGCACCAAGGCTGTAAATACTACTCTTTTCTAAATATTTTCCTGAATTATCTGTCTGTACTGAAACCCTACTAGGACACTCTGGTTAGGATGATACTGAAACCATAGGAAAATCTGATAAGAGATTGAAACTGTAGTTAGACGTTGATTCTGCGAAAACAAACTTTGAATTACTGTCTGATTCATAAAACATCTGTAATAATCACTGGAATACTAAGTTAATGCATAAAATTCGTAAACAGATAATACGATATTAGTACAAGAGCTACTCGTGGAAGAGGCCGTGGACATGGCCGAGGAAGGGCTCGAGCGATATCTTCATCTTTGGGACATATGCCGGTGGCAGATGCACCGGTACCATCGACAACGGAAGTGAAGTCTCATGATTGTGGTGCCGTGGATGACGCTCTATCGCAGGCAATGCTTCGTGTTCTGGAAAGGGTTGCCGGGACAAATTCGGGCAACGGAATTCGAGGATCGATTTCTGAACGACTCCGGGCCAACGGAGCGGAGATCTTTAGGGGTGTGTCTGGTATCGCCTCGAATGTGGCAGAATATTGGTTGGAGGCCACAGAACGAATTATAGATGACTTGGATTGCTCTGTGGAGTAGAAGCTGAAAGGAGCCGTATCGTTGCTACGGGACGAGGCTTACCAATGGTGGCTCATTGTGAGAGAAGGAACCCCAACTGATAGGGTAACTTGGGAACTGTTTAAGACAGCCTTTAAAGGGAAGTATGTTGGAGCGAGTTATGTGGACGCCCGCAAGAAGGAATTCCTGAATCTGGTGCAAGAAGGTAAAACAGTTGCCGAGTACGAGGCCGAGTTTCTGAGGTTGAGCCAGTATGCCGTGGGCATAGTTGCTACGGAGTATGAGTGAAGTGTGCGCTTCGAGGATGGTCTTAGAGATGACCTCAGGGTGTTGATCGCTCCGCAGAGGGAGCGAGACTTCGCGGTCTTGGTGGAGAAGGCAAGGATCGCTGAGGAGGTTAAGCGTACCAAAAAGCAAAATCGGGAGAAGGATCGGAACCATTTTTGAAGGGATTCAGGACCCTCGGGTGGTGCAAATAGGATTATTAAAAGAACAAGAGTGGAGGAACCAGTTCGAGCAGTACCGATGAATGTGGTCAGACCATCAATCTGTGGAGACTGTGGTAAGGTACATTTGGGGCGAGTGTAGGAAATGCTCTGGTGCTTATTTCCAATGTGGATCTATGGAGCATAGAGTACGGGACTGCCCTCAGAAAGCTGATCAGGTTCAAGTTGCTAACAGAGGATTGCTCAACCCGTAAGGGGTAGACCCCAACCACCGAGAGGACGTGGACAAGGTAGGGGTGGAAATGGAAACGGTCAAGGTCGGGGGGCACCTGGCAGGGGAGTCAAAAATGCTGAAGCTCGACAGCCAGCTTTGGTGTATGCAGCTCGTCATCGAGAGGAGGGCGACGCACCTGACGTCATAACTGGTACGTTTTTGGTTTCTGGCATGCCATAAACTACTTTGGTGGATATTGGATCTACTCATTCCTATGTTGCATGTGCCATATCTGGGTTGTTGGGTGTGCACTCTGAGAAGATGGTGAGTGGGGTATCTGTGTTAAGTCCTTTAGGTCATTCGGTTAGGGTAGACAAACTATATAGGGATGTACCCTTAGAAACTCAAGGCAAGGTTTTCCTTGGAGATCTGATGGAGTTACCATTCGGAGAGTTTGACCTCATTCTAGGAATGGACTGGCTTGTTAAGCATAGGGCGACTTTGGATTGTGCTGCAAAATGAATGGTGTTAAGGACCACGGAGGGTGAGGAGGTTATGATGATAGACGAGCGAAGGGATTATTTGTCCAATGTGGTGTCAGCATTAAGAGTCGAAAAGTGGATTCGGAAAGGTTATGAGACCTATTTGGCATTTGTAAGTCAGTCGGAAGGGGAGGGATTGTCAGTGGATAAGGTTAGGACTGTAAAGGAGTTCCAAGATGTTTTTCTGGAGGAGCTTCCAGGATTGCCTCCGAACTGAGAAGTGGAGTTTGGAATCGACTTATTGCCTGGAACGGCACCAGTGTCTATCGCACCGTATAGAATGGTACCGAAGGAGTTGGTGGAGATAAAGGCACAAATTCAAGAGTTGTTGGATAGGGGCTTCATTAGGCCAAGCGTGTCTCCATGGGGAGCACCAGTGCTATTCGTGAAGAAGAAGGATGGTACAATGCGGATGTGCATTGATTATCGCCAGTTGAACAAACTGACAATTAAGAATAAGTACCCACTGCCAAGGATTGACCATCTGTTTGACCAGCTTAGAGGGGCTTCTATATTTTCTAAGATCGACCTCCGATCTAGATATCATCAGTTAAGGGTCAAGGAGGCGGATATCTATAAGACGGCATTCAAGACTCGGTATGGTCATTACG
>NC_053431.1:34570145-34618153 GCF_007990345.1 Gossypium hirsutum | reverse complement strand
CATCATCATGACTTATCAATATCAAACATTTTCTCAACCAAACATGGCCATATCATAAAGTTATTTACACAAAATAAGTATATTGCTATACATGCCATACTTAAGTTTTACAAGCCATTTACCCAGATGAAAGTCCTTTGGATGTGTGATCGAACCTTCGACCCGTCCCGATTCCCAAGCTGGCTTGTTCAAAACTACAGTAAATAAAGAGGAGGGAGTAAGCATAAATGCTTAGTAAGTTCATATGTAAATAACAAGTAACATAACAATACAAATATACCAAACAACTTTAGCATGGTATCACCAAAACATATATCACATTTCTAAACATCATTCCTCATCTTACCACCTTATCATTGTTGTATCTATTTTCAACCCGAGGGTTAAGAACATACCTGTCCAAAGTGTCCATTTCACAACACTTACTAAAACGTCGCTTGCATCTTAACTGTTCTTCCATTTCACTAGAAATTTCACCCGTTGAACACATCGGAATACAACTCGGATACACGGATAATTTGCACATAAGTGCCACATATGTAATCAAGCTACCATGTAACCCGCCCATAAGTGAACTCAGACTCAACTCAACGAGCTCGGGCGTTCGCATACATAAGTGAACTCGGACTCAACTCAACGAGTTCGGATGCCTAGTTACATTTCACGAACTCGGACTCAACTCAACGAGTTCGGACATTCGCATCCATAAGTGAACTCGGACTCAACTCAACGAGTTCGGATGCTCAACCATCCTAGTGACATGTCACTTGTATCCTAATCTATTCCTAAGGTTCAAACGGCGTTTTCCTCGATCACACATCTTTGCCGTCTTCCACGGAATATCGGAACCGATACTCGGTAGCAATTCATATTTATCAAGTAGCAAACATAATTTGCATATTACTCAACATTAACCACAAAGCATAATATTTCACGATTAAAAATCAGCATATCATATAATTAACATTAATAACTTAAAAATAACATTTATGCTACATTATTTACACATGAACTTACCTTGGTACCAAAATATAAAGATTTTGCAATTTAGTCCACAATCTTTTCTTTTCCTCGATCGCGACTTGAATCTCGTTTTTCTTGATTATGGAGCTTGGAAGCTTGAAACAAACCCTAGCTATGGAGAACCCTTGAAATTTCAGCCTAATGAAGAAGATGGACAAAAATTGGCTTTTAATTTTGTTTTTAATTCATTTTAATAACTAAATGACCAAAATACCCTTACTACTAAACTTTTCAAAAATTCCTTCCATGTCCTAATTTTTTCCATGAACTTAAAATTGGTCAAATTGCTATTTAAGACCTCCTCATTAGTATTCCAAAACAATTTCATACTAAAAACTTCTAGAATGCAAGTTTTGCAACTTATTCGATTTAGTCCCTACTTTCAATTTAAGCACTTTAGGCATAGAATTTCATCACGAAATTTTCACACAATCATGCAATCATATCATAATCATCAAAATAATTATAAAATTATTATTTCTATCTCAGATTTGTGGTCACAAACCACTATTCCGATTAAGCCCTAATTCAGGATATTACAACTCTCCCCCCTTTTAAGGATTTTCGTCCTCGAAAATCTTACCGGTAAACAGGTGTGGATATTGGTTTCTCATAGTTTCTTCAGGTTCCCATGTAGTCTCTTCTACCCCATGCTTTTGCCACAACACTTTCACAAGTGCAACACTTTTATTTCTTAGTTGTTTGACTTCTCGAGCTAAAATCTTAATCGGTTCTTCTTCATAAGTCATATCCGGTCGTAGTTTAACTTCTGTCGGTGAAATTATATGTGAAGGATCCGAAGATACCGACGTAACATAGATACATGAAACACATCATGAATCTTCTCTAGTTCAGGTGGTAACGCTAGCCGATATGCTACCGGTCCAACTTTTTCAATTATTTCATACGGTCCAATAAAACGCGGACTTAACTTGCCCTTTCTTCCAAATCTAAGGACTTTCTTACATGGAGACACTTTCAAAAATACCTTATCACCAACTTGAAACGCCATTTCTTTTCGTTTCAAATCCGCATAAGATTTCTGTCTATCTGAAGCAGCTTTCAAACAATCTCGAATCACTTTCACCTTTTCTTCAGTTTCTTTATTAAATCAACTCCATAAATCTGACTTTCCTTAAGTTCAGTCCAATACAATGGCGTCCAACATTTACGACCATATAATGCTTCATAAGGTACCATCTTCTAACTTGTCTGATAACTATTATTATAAGCAAATTCTACCAATGGTAAGTACCTTTCCCAACTATCTTGAAATTCCAATACGCAACATCTGAGCATGTCTTCAAGAATCTGAATTACTCTCTCTGATTGTCCATCAGTTTGTGGATGAAAGGCAGTGCTGAAATTTAACTTTGCACCTAACGCTTCTTGCAACTTTTTCCAAAACCGTGAGGTAAACCTCGGATCTCTATCCGAAATGATTGACAAAGGTATCCCATGAAGTCTAACAATCTCTCGGATATACAATTCAGCTAACTTATTAAGAGAATAATCTGTACGTACCAGAATAAAATGAGCCGATTTAGTCAGTCTGTCAACTATTGCCCAGATGGCATTTTTCTTCCCTGGAGTTAACGGCAACCCTGATATAAAATCCATAGTATTCCGATCCCATTTCCATTCAGGAACCATAATAGGCTGAAGTAATCCCGAAGGTACTTGGTGTTCAGCTTTCACTTGTTGACAAACTAAGCACTTCGATACAAACTCGGAAATATCTCTTTTCATTCCACTCCACCAGTACATTTTCTTCAAGTCATTATACATTTCGTACTGCCCGGATGAACCGCTAAACAACTATTATGTGCTTCATGCAAAATCTTTGAATCAACTCATCATTTTCGATACACAAATGCGATTTTTAAACATCAAACAACCATCAGAACCGATTCAGAAAATTTGATCCCGTATCAGCTTCACACTGTTTTCTTTTGGCTAGCAAATCTTGATCATTTTTTGAGCTTCAGAAATCTCTTGTAAAAACATCGGTCTTGCTCTTAACTCTGCTAGAATCGAACCGTCATCTGAAATTTTAACTGAGTGTTCATAACTCTCAAAGCAAACAACAACTTTCTGCTTAAAGCATCGGCAACCACATTCGCTTTTCCCAGATGATAATCGATAACAAGCTCGTAATCTTTCAATAACTCTAACCATCTTCGCTGTCTCAAATTCAAGTCTTTTTGTGACATCAAGTATTTAAGACTTTTGTGATCGGTATATACTCGGCACTTTTCACCATACAAATAATGTCGCCAAATCTTCAAAGCAAATACCGCAGCCAATTCCAAATCGTGAGTAGGATAATTCTTCTCATGAGGTTTTAACTGTCTCGAAGCATAAGCCACCACTTTTCCTTCTTGCATGAGTACACACCCCAAACCATTTAGAGAAGCATCACTATACACCACAAATTCTTTACCTGATTCGGGTTGTATCAACACTGGTGCTTCAGTTAATAACTTTTTCAATTCTTCGAAACTCTATTGACATTCTTCCGTCCATTCAAATTTAACATCCTTTCGGAGTAGTCTAGTCTAGGAGCAGCAATTATAGAAAATCCATTTACGAACCGCCGATAATACCCAGCTAGCCCCAAGAAACTTCTAACTTCAGTTACGTTTTTCAGTGGTTTCCAATCAACAATGGCTGAAATTTTACTAGGATCAACCCTATACCATCACTGAAACAATATGACCCAAAAATCCAATTCCCGGAGCCAAAATTCACTTTTACTAAACTTAGCATACACTGCTTATCTCTCAAAGTTTGCAAAACTATCCTCAAATGCTCAGCATGCTCTGTCTCATCTTTTGAATAAATTAAAATATGCGATTCATTAAGTCCATAAACACAGCAGGAGCATTTGTCAACCCGAACGGCATAACTAAAAATTCATAATGACCGTACCTTGTTCTAAAAGCAGTTTTAGGCACATCTGACTCTTTTACTCGCAGCTGATAATACCCAGACCTCAAGTCAATCTTTGAAAACCATGTCGCTCATTTTAGCTGATCAAACAAATCATCAATTCTCGGCAACGGATACTTGTTTTTGATTGTCACCTTGTTTAACTGCCGATAATCAACACATAATCTCATAGAACTATCCTTCTTTTTCACAAATAACACGGGAGCACCCCAAGGTGAAAAACTTGATCTCACAAAGCCTTTATCAGTCAACTCTTGCAACTGTGACTTTAATTCATTCAACTCTGTTGGTGCCATTCTATATGGAGCAATCGAGATCGGAGCTGTTCCCGGTATCAAATCTATACCAAATTCTACTTCCCTGACTGGAGGCGAACCCGGTAATTCTTCTGGAAATACGTCCACAAATTCACACACAACCGGCACTGATTCAACTTTCTTTTCAACTTCTTTTGTATTAATTACATACGCCAAATAAGTTTCATAACCCTTTCTCAAATATCTCTGAGCCGACATCGAATAAATCATACTAGATAATGCCTCTGATTTCTCTGGCTCAACCCGCAGAATTTCACCACTTTCACACTTTAATTCTATAACATTTTCTTTGCAATTTACTATAGCATCATGCAATGTCAACCAATCCATACCCAAAATAACATCAAATTCATCAAACGGCAACAACATCAAGTCGGCCGAAAAGTAATGACCCCGAATCATTAAAGGGCATTTCTTACTTACTTTATCAACTATCACGCATTTGCCTAGTGGATTTGACACTCTAATCATAAATTTGTGTTCTCAACAGGTATATTCATACTAGACACCAGTTTCATGCATACATATAAATGAGTAGAACCAGGATCAATCAAAGCAATAACATTAATATCATAAAGAGAAAATGTACCGGTAATACATCGGGTGAGGAAGCATCTTCACGCACTTTAATAGCATAAGTTCTAGCCGGAGCTCTTCCCTCAGATCTAACTGCTGCATCCCTGGCTACATTCTTACTGCTTGTTTCACTTCCAGCTTTTCTCGGATACCTTCCCCTCGAGTTTGCACCACTAGCTTTTACACTCTGAAATTTTTCTTTCTCAGCTCTCTCTGGGCAATCTCTAATAAAATGATCCGGAGAACCACATCGAAAACATTCATTTGCTCCGCACGGACCAAAATGATTTCTACCACACCGCTGGCACTCGGGTTTAACAAATCTCGTATTTCCCACACTAGCCGCAGAAGTAGTTTGAGATTTAGGACCCACATTCTGCTTCTTAAAATTTCCATATGATTGCCCAGCTGAAACTTGGGAACGAGGATTCATATTTCTTGACTTTTCGGGTTACTGTGAAGGTGCATTACTCATTGGTCTTTTCTTCCAATTTCGTGTTTCAGATTCTACCGTTTTCTTTTCCTTCAGTAGTTCTTCAGCCTTACAAGCTCGATCAACCAGTACTACCATTTCTTTCAGTTCAAGGATCCCGACAAATACCTTAATGTCTTCGTTGAGCCCGTCTTCAAATCGTCGGCACATCTTGGCTTCTGTAGGAACATATTCCCTGGCATACTTACTCAATCAAACAAACTTTCTTTCATATTCTGAGACTGTCATATTACCTTGCTTCAGCTCAAGAAACTCTTTACATTTCTGATTAATAAATCTTTCACTAATATATTTCTTCCGAAACTCTTCTTGAAAGAATTCCCAGGTTACCCTCTCGTTCGGTACCACGAAATAAAGTCTTCCACCAATTATAGGCTGAATCTCTCAACAAAGATGTAGCATATTTCAAACATTCTTCAGGTGTACAAGATAATTCATCAAATACCCGGACAGAATTTTCAAGCCAGAACTCTGCTTTCTCTGCATCATCATCAATATTTGCTCTAAATTCTTCAGCCCCTTGTTTACGAATTCTATCAACGGGGGTTCTATGAAATTTTATCATATCCACTCCTTGAGGCATCGGAGGCATAGGTTAGGAATTGGGGGAGGTGGGGGAGGTCGTACATTTAGGTTCGTACGAACGAACTCAGTGTACCATGCACTCATCATTTGGAGAAAGGCTTCCCGATCCCTTTCTCCTCCTCCCTGACCAACAGTAGGAGGTGGGTTTTCAGTCGGCGCTGCCCCTTCAGTCGGAGCTGGCGCATTACTCTCTACTTCATCTGCCACAGCTGGATCGGGATCCATTTACTATATAAAAATCATTTAAAAAGGTCAGAAGTCGTCACACTATCACAATTCATACATATGGCATGTATAGCAAAATCCGTACATACAACAGTAGTCCGAGAACCGACTAAACCTGCTCTGATACCACTAAATGTAACGCCCCCACGCCCGAACCATCGCTGGAGTCGAGCTTGAGGGGTTACGAACAATATTTATCAAATTAAGAACTTCAAATCATTTATTTCTACATTCACAGCTTTCTAACTACCCACGTCACAGTTACAAGAAAAATCATATCTCGAGTTATGAAACTCGAAATCTAGATACGTAAATTTTACCTAAATCAGACTCATATATCTATTTACTAATTTTTTTATAGAATTTTTGGTTGGGCCAATTAGTACAGTTTATTAGTTAAAGTCTCCCTTGTTTCAGGGTTCGACTGCTCTGACCTCTGTGTATTACGAATCAGATATTTCTCTATACAGAAATTAAATGACTATGAGGTTTATTTCTCTTAAAACTAGACTCAATAAAGAACCTGGACATATAAATAACAACTTCTAATTATTTTTGTAAAATTTATTATGAATTTTTAAATCAGAATAGGGGATCCAGAAATCACTCTAGTCCTGTTTCACAAAAGTTTAAATATCTCATAAAATATAATTTATATGCCTGTTTGTTCAATCCACATGAGAATAGACTCATTAAGCTTTCAATTTCATAACTTACTCATCATTTAGTTCCATTTATACTATTTTTAGTGATTTTTCAAATTCATGTCATTGCTGCAGCAATATTCTGTTTTAAGGCAAGTTTCATCTTTCCATGAATTTTTATGAACTAGATAACCTATTAAACTTCCATAATATCAAACATGATCTAAATTAGCCATCACCATGACTTATCAATATCAAACATTTTCTCAACCAAACATGGCCATATCATAAAGTTATTTACACAAAATAAGTATATTGCTATACATGCCATACTTAAGTTTTACAAGCCATTTACCCAGATGAAAGTCCTTTGGATAGTGTGATCGAACCTTCGACCCGACCCGATTCCCGAGCTGGCTTGTTCAAAACTACAGTAAATAAAGAGGAGGGAGTAAGCATAAATGCTTAGTAAGTTCATATGTAAATAACAAGTAACATAACAATACAAATATACCAAACAACTTTAGCATGGTATCACCAAAACATATATCACATTTCTAAACATCATTCCTCATCTTACCACCTTATCATTGTTGTATCTATTTTCAACCTGAGGGTTAAGAACATACCTGTCCAAAGTGTCCATTTCACAACACTTACTAAAACGTCGCTTGCATCTTAAGTGTTCTTCCATTTCACTAGAAATTTCACCCGTTGAACACATCGGAATACAACTCGGATACACGGATAATTTGCACATAAGTGCCTCATATGTAATCAAGCTACCATGTAACCCGCCCATAAGTGAACTCGGACTCAACTCAACGAGCTCGGGCGTTCGCATCCATAAGTGAACTCGGACTCAACTAACGAGTTCGGATGCCTAGTTAATTTCACGAACTCGGACTCAACTCAACGAGTTCGGACATTCGCATCCATAAGTGAACTCGGACTCAACTCAACGAGTTCGGATGCTCAACCATCCTAGTGACATGTCACTTGTATCCTAATCTATTCCTAAGGTTCAAACGGGCGTTTTCCTCGATCACACATCTTTGCCGTCTTCCACGGAATATCGAACCGATACTCGGTAGCAATTCATATTTATCAAGTAGTAAACATAATTTGCATATTACTCAACATTAACCACAAAGCATAATATTTCACGATTAAAAATCAGCATATCATATAATTAACATTAATAACTTAAAAATAACATTTATGCTACATTATTTACACATGAACTTACCTTGGTACCAAAATATAAAGATTTTGCAATTTAGTCCACAATCTTTTCTTTTCCTCGATCGCGACTTGAATCTCGTTTTTCTTGATTATGGAGCTTGGAAGCTTGAAACAACCCTAGCTATGGAGAACCCTTGAAATTTCGGCCTAATGAAGAAGATGGACAAAAATTGGCTTTTAATTTTGTTTTTAATTCATTTTAATAACTAAATGACCAAAATACCCTTACTACTAAACTTTCCAAAAATTCCTTCCATGTCCTAATTTTGTCCATGAACTTAAAATTGGTCAAATTGCTATTTAAGACCTCCTCATTAATATTCCAAAACAATTTCATACTAAAAACTTCTAGAATGCAAGTTTTGCAACTTATTCGATTTAGTCCCTACTTTCATTTAAGCACTTTAGGCATAGAATTTCATCACGAAATTTTCACACAATCATGCAATCATATCATAATCATCAAAATAATTATAAAATTATTATTTCTATCTCGGATTTGTGGTCACGAAACCACTATTCCGATTAAGCCCTAATTCAGGATATTACAACTCTCCCCCCTTTAAGGATTTTCGTTCTCGAAAATCTTACCGGTAACAGGTGTGGATATTGGTTTCTCATAGTTTCTTCAGGTTCCCATGTAGTCTCTTCTACCCCATGCTTTTGCCACAACACTTTCACAAGTGCAACACTTTTATTTCTTAGTTGTTTGACTTCTCGAGCTAAAATCTTAATCGGTTCTTCTTCATAAGTCATATCCGTCGTAGTTTAACTTCTGTCGGTGAAATTATATGTGAAGGATCCGAACGATACCGACGTAACATAGATACATGAAACACATCATGAATCTTCTCTAATTCAGGTGGTAACGCTAGCCGATATGCTACCGGTCCAACTTTTTCAATTATTTCAACGGTCCAATAAAACGCGGACTTAACTTGCCCTTTCTTCCAAATCTAAGGACTTTCTTCCATGGAGACACTTTCAAAAATACCTTATCACCAACTTGAAACTCCATTTCTTTTCGTTTCAAATCCGCATAAGATTTCTGTCTATCTGAAGAGCTTTCAAACAATCTCGAATCACTTTCACCTTTTCTTCGGTTTCTTTTATTAAATCAACTCCATAAATCTGACTTTCCTTGAGTTCAGTCCAATACAATGGCGTCCGACATTTACGACCATATAATGCTTCATAAGGTACCATCTTCTAACTTGTTGATAACTATTATTATAAGCAAATTCTACCAATGGTAAGTACCTTTCCCAACTATCTTGAAATTCCAATACGCAACATCTGAGCATGTCTTCAAGAATCTGAATTACTCTCTCTGATTGTCCATCAGTTTGTGGATGAAAGGCGGTGCTGAAATTTAACTTTTTACCTAATGGTTCTTACAACTTTTTCCAAAATCGTGAGGTAAACCTCGGATCTCTATCCGAAATGATTGACAAAGGTATCCCATGAAGTCTAACAATCTCTCGGATATACAATTCAGCTAACTTATTAAGAGAATAATCTGTACGTACCGGAATAAAATGAGCGATTTAGTCAGTCTGTCAACTATTGCTCAGATGGCATTTTTCTTCCCTGGAGTTAACGGCAACCCTGATATAAAATCCATAGTATTCCGATCCCATTTCCATTCAGGAACCATAATAGGCTGAAGTAATCCCGAAGGTACTTGGTGTTCAGCTTTCACTTGTTGACAAACTAAGCACTTCGATACAAACTCGGAAATATCTCTTTTCATTCCACTCCACCAGTACATTTTCTTCAAGTCATTATACATCTTCGTACTGCCGGATGAACCGCTAAACAACTATTATGTGCTTCATGCAAAATCTTTTGAATCAACTCATCATTTTTCGGTACACAAATCCGATTTTTAAACATCAAACAACCATCAGAACCGATTCTGAAATTTGTTCCCGTATCAGCTGCACACTGTTTTCTTTTGGCTAGCAAATCTTGATCATTTTTTTGAGCTTCAGAAATCTCTTGTAAAAACATCGGTCTTGCTGTTAACTCTGCTAGAATCGAACCGTCATCTGAAATTTTCAACTGAGTGTTCATAACTCTCAAAGCAAACAACAACTTTCTGCTTAAAGCATCGGCAACCACATTCGCTTTTCCCGGATGATAATCGATAACAAGCTCGTAATCTTTCAATAACTCTAACCATCTTCGCTGTCTCAAATTCAAGTCTTTTTGTGACATCAAGTATTTAAGACTTTTGTGATCGGCATATACTCGGCACTTTTCACCATACAAATAATGTCGCCAAATCTTCGAAGCAAATACCACCGCAGCCAATTCCAAATCGTGAGTAGGATAATTCTTCTCATGAGGTTTTAACTGTCTCGAAGCATAAGCCACCACTTTTCCTTCTTGCATGAGTACACACCCCAAACCATCTAGAGAAGCATCACTAGTGATTCGGGTTGTATCAACACTGGTGCTTCAGTTAATAACTTTTTCAATTCTTCGAAACTCTGTTGACATTCTTCCGTCCATTCAAATTTAACATCCTTTCGGAGTAGTCTAGTCATAGGAGCAGCAATTATAGAAAATACATTTACGAACCGCCGATAATACCCAGCTAGCCCCAAGAAACTTCTAACTTCAGTTACGTTTTTCGGTGGTTTCCAATCA
The DNA here is from genome assembly GCF_007990345.1 of Gossypium hirsutum. Classification (NCBI taxonomy): domain Eukaryota; kingdom Viridiplantae; phylum Streptophyta; class Magnoliopsida; order Malvales; family Malvaceae; genus Gossypium; species Gossypium hirsutum. Next base: position 34,607,438 of record NC_053431.1, on the reverse strand, counting down.
ACAATGGCTGAAATTTTACTAGGATCAACCCGTATATTATCACCTGAAACAATATGACCAAAAATCCAACTTCCCGGAGCCAAAATTCACTTTTACTAAACTTAGCATACAGCTGCTTATCTCTCAAAGTTTGCAAAACTATCCTCAAATGCTCAGCATGCTCTGTCTCATCTTTTGAATAAATTAAAATATGCGATTCATTAAGTCCATAAACACAGTAGGAGCATTTGTCAACCCGAACGACATAACTAAAAATTCATAATGACCGTACCTTGTTCTAAAAGCAGTTTTAGGCACATCTGACTCTTTTACTCGCAGCTGATAATACCCAGATCTCAAGTCAATCTTTGAAAACCATGTCGCTCCTTTTAGCTGATCAAACAAATCATCAATTCTCGGCAACGGATACTTGTTTTTGATTCTTACCTTTTTTAACTGCCGATAATCAACACATAATCTCATAGAACCATCCTTCTTTTTCACAAATAACACGGGAGCACCCCAAGGTGAAAAACTCGATCTCACAAAGCCTTTATCAGTCAACTTTTGCAACTGCGACTTTAATTCTTTCAACTCTGTTGGTGCCATTCTATATGGAGCAATCGAGATTGGAGCTGTTCCCGGTATCAAATCTATACCAAATTCTACTTCTCTGACTGGAGGCAAACCCGGTAATTCTTCTGGAAATACGTCCCAAATTCACACACAACCGGCACTGATTCAACTTTCTTTTCAACTTCTTTTGTATTAATTACATACGCCAAATAAGCTTCATAACCCTTTCTCAAATATCTCTGAGCCGACATCGAAGAAATCATATTAGATAATGCCTCTGATTTGTCTGGCTCAACCCGCAGAATTTCACCACTTTCACACTTTAATTCTATAACCTTTTCTTTGCAATTTATTATAGCATCATGCAATGTCAACCAATCCATACCCAAAATAACATAAAGTTCATCAAACGGCAACAACATCAAGTCGGCCGGAAAGTAATGACCCCGAATCATTAAAGGGCATTTCTTACTTACTTTATCAACTATCACGCATTTGCCTAGTGGATTCGACACTCTAATCATAAATTCTGTGTTCTCAACAGGTATATTCATACTAGACACCAGTTTCATGCATACATATAAATGAGTAGAACCAAGATCAATCAAAGCAATAACATTAATATCATAAAGAGAAAATGTACCGGTAATCACATCGGGTGAGGAAGCATCTTCACGCGCTTTAATAGCATAAGTTCTAGCCGGAGCTCTTCCCTCAGATCTAACTGCTGCATCTCTGGCTACATTCTTACTGCTTGTTTCACTTCCAGCTTTTCTCGGATAACTCCCCTCGAGTTTGCACCACTAGCTTTTAACTCTAAATTTTTCTTTCTCAGCTCTCTCTGGCAGTCTCTAATAAAATGATCCGGAGAACCACATCGAAAACATTCATTTGCTCTGCACGGACGTATTAGACAGATGTATTAGATTTATACTTGCTTTCCCAATTCCCAACTTCTTGAAAATAGACAGACGTATTAGATTTATACTTGCGCCTAGATTACATAATTATTTTTCTACATAATGATTTCCAATTGAATATGGGATAGTGAAACTACTTTGTTTCTTTAACTTTGGTGGTAGCTTATTCATCAACATCATTTTGAACCCTTTAGTGAGAGCAGCAGTCTCAAATTCTCCCAATCTGCACTTCTTCGATAATATATCTTTCATGAACTTCACATAATTAGGCATTTGCTCTAAAGCTTCAACTAGTTGTATGTTAATATGAAGTTGCATCAAAACCTTCAAAAATCTTTTAAATTAAACATCTTATTTGGAATTATGGAATCACTGTGGAAAAGGTAGAGGCGGACGTCCTTTTAGTTGTTGATATTGTTTTGTTGTGGCATTTTTGTTGGCAACCTGATTTGGTTTTACCACAACATTTTTCTGCTTACCCTTCTTAGATGTAGTATGTTTTTTAGATGGTTCCAAGATTTTTACCTGGTTCTTACTTGTAATATCCTCTCCTACTATGGTATCATGAACATCACTCAACTATGTCTCACTTCAAAGGGTGATAACCTTGCACTGCTTCTTGCCTTGTGTTCTTGAATTCCTGGTATCACTTGGCAATGCTCCTTGTGGCCTTGAATTTAGAGCATTCGCTATTTTCCCCATTTTATTTTCAAGCGCTCGAGAGATGTAGGCTAACTCTGAATTACAGCATCATTCTTGGCCATATATTCCTTTAACAAACTTCAATGAAAGTAAAATATGATGTTTGACCGTATTGAGTATTTTGCCTCGGCATAGGTTGAACATAACCAGGCAGTGCATTGTTGACATTCTGTTTTGCAGCATTGTTGAAATTTCTTAAACCCTGATTACCCTAACTGAAATTAGGATATTGCTTCCACCCTGAAATGTAGGTGTTGGAATATAGATTGCTATTTTGATTGGAATTACCCATGTAGTATATTGACGCTCGATTTGATGGGTATTCGTCAGACACATGATTTTTCCCCACAATAAACACATGACCACTCTGTTGATTTCATCTCATGCACTACAGTTGGATTTTTCATGGTTTTAATCATATTATGTAACACCCCATACCTGTAACCCATGCCGGAGCGGAATACAAAGCATTACCTAACTCGATCTCATGCATACAAACGTTCCCTAAGACACCAAGACTTGGTCCACTTTAGAAAATTTTCAATTCTCATTTAAACTTCTTATTATGGCCTACAAGCCCCAAATCGACCATTGAAAACTATTCGGGATCAACCGGGTCCTTAAATCATCCATAGAAAACTTGACTTTGAAACAGGGCACACGCCCGTGTGGAAAGGTAACACGCCTGTGTGGCCATGTCAACATAGTCGTGTTGATGGCCCATGTTGTTCACATGGCCTAAGTAATATAGGGACACGCCCCTATCCTCCACCTGTGTGGATTTAATTCTAAAAGCACACCTACAGTGGTTTTCACACGGCCTGGCATAAGCCCGTGTCCCTGGCTCATGTCTTTCACATGGCCATGACATGCCCGTGTCGTAGCTCGTGTGCAAAAACATGGACATTTTATTTCTAACATCAGCATCCCCAAATGTCACACGGCCAAGGCACATGCCTGTGTGTTAGGCCGTGTCCATCACACGGTTGAGACACACGGCCGTGTCTCTGCCCGTGTGTTTACTATCATGCATACTGACTCAACCCATGTATGTCACACGGCCGGACCACATGCCTATGGGGTAGATCGTGCGTCACACATGGCCTAGACACACGCCTGTGTGTCTACCCGTGTGGACAATATAAGGCTCTTTAACAAGCCTATTTGCCACTCTTACTTACTCAACCTACATAATAACAACCACAATCAAGATAAGACTATCTCATGCAACCAAATCAGCCACAATAGACAGCATTACATTTGTGCATCTTATTCATTTATGAAAATAAAATCTTTGAATATAAATCAAAATGAATATTTTCCATCATTCAATGCTTAATACAAAATGAAGGGTTTCCAACCCAAGCCAACACATTGGCCAATTATCAGTGACACAAAAATAGTAAAGTCTAAGCCCTATGCATGCCATATTCAAATATATAAATCAAACTATACCGAATGCTTCAATTGATAGTGTGATCGATATCTCTGACTTCTTTTGGTCCTTGAGCTAGATAGGCAGCACTATAAGAAAATGAAAAAAGAGAGGGAGTAAGCATAAATCTTAGTAAGTTGCACATAAATAAATATACAACATAACTTTACCAATCACCAACAAGTATCATAATACACAAATGGAATAAGCAAAACTTACTCATCAATATTCATTACACCTCATATAGCATATATTGAGCTCACATTTCATACATACCATATATGTACCTATACCACTCACAACACGGTTATACTCTCCTTGTTAACTTCAAATCATAACTTTCACCGTTGAACCATTTGGAACACTATCAGGTATTCATTAAGCCTCAAACATGGGGTAAGGTGTCAATGCCATGTCCCAGACATGGTCTTACACAAGCTCTAGCATATCTGTGCCGATACCATTCCCAGACATGTCTTACACTGACTTATGTCTCGAGGCCGATGCATGTCCAAACATGTCTTACACTAGCCTCGTCTCAATGCCGATGCCATGTCCCAGACATGTTCTTACACTGGCTCTCATAATATGGCCGATGCATGTCCCAGACAGGTCTTACACTAGCTCACAATAACCCATATATTATGGCATGAATATCTGATTTATTTCCTAGGTTCAAACGGGAACTCTACTATCTTTATTACCATCATGCTTTTTCAATTCCACAATCAAGCAATTCATGCTATATTAAATTCAAGTACAATTCAACACGTACATTAACATTTTAGTTGTATTATTTACATACAACTTACCTCGGATTAAAAAATGTAGCGACTAGTCGATTTAGTTTATTTGCTTGGCTTTCCCCCGGTCTAGGTTCGGATTCGGTATTTCTCGATCTATAATAACAAAATGCACTTATTTAATCACTCAATCAACATAGGCACTCTACAATTCATAGTTGGGCAAAATGACCAATTTGCCCCTAGACTTTTACAAAATGACTATTTTACCCCTAAGCCCGAAAATTGATTTTTATCAAATTTCTTCGCATATTAAGCTTATCCAAACCCTTTTTTAGTCTTATAGAAACTCCAAATTATCACTATTTCACATACTTAACATCTATTTTACAACTTATGCAATATAGTCCTATTAGGTGTTTTCATGCTAACATCTTTCACAAAAGTTGTTCATAACACGCCCAAGACTTATTTTCTTCCATAAAAACTCAGCAAAAATTATAAATCCTTTCATGGAAAAACCCTAAACTCTTGATCGTTTTGCAAAATAGTACCCTCATTTGAAAGCTCATGCTTCAAGGGTCTCAAAAGTACAAAAATATTCAAGAAAAACCATTAAAATCACTTACTTGAGAAGGCTTAAAGTTGCTAAAATTTCAAGCTCTTAAAACTCTTCTCTTGGCTGATATTTTCGATTGAGAAGAAAGAATAGGTGAAAAAGAAGGAGGCTAGGCACTTAGTGTATTATTTTATCACATGATATGTCATCACTTACCTAACATTTTGACCATTTACTGTTCTTTGTCTCATAGCTGGCCAAGCTCTTTTAAAAGGGTCGAATTCCCTTTAAAGACCCCCAAATTTTTTCGCTATCAATTTAGGACTTTTTCGCAATTAAGCTCACAAACGCTAAATTTACTTCACCAAATTTTTCATACACTCTTAAAAAAATGCTATAATATCAAAATAATAATAAAATAATTTCTCTAACTTCAGATTTATGGTCGCGAGACCACTATTCCAACTAGGGCCTAAATCGGACTGTTGCATATTAGCTAGAGAAGATACTTAGGCCGTTAACAAAGTGATTGCATCAAGGTCTATTTTACCAGCAACTCTCTTACCCGTCCCAACTGTCGTGGTCAAATACTGATAATCATTGTTGGCAATTGTAATGCTCGGGTTTGTGCTTGATTGCATCGAGTTATCATTTTCACAGGGATTGTATTCATGCTAAGTCACTAAATTATAAAAATATTATTAACAACTTGGTAACTAGAAACACAATTTGATTTGGAAGTATTGATTAAAATTATGTAAAATTAATCTAGATGCAATGATCCCTAATGTGATTTATCCTAACATGCAACTATATGAATGAAATAGATTTTAGAAGAATTAACACAATAAGCAACAATTATAACATAAATAATCTAAGACAATTACTTTAATTAAACTCAAATTATTATCAACATGCTTATCAATATTCGAAGAAACATTCCATAGCAACTCGATCTTTCATGATTTTGGAAACCACATTAGGTCCTTTCGGAATCCTTTACTTAGTAAATACACATTTTACTGATCCTTATTTCCTAAAGGGTTCTTAGTATTCATGCGAGGTAACAAGGACGTGTTAGGTTTGAAACAGTTTAATCACACAAATCTAAAAACTATGCAGATAATAGAGCCTGGTTAGGGTTGTTATGTAACCTGCAATTTAATCGGGTTAGGATCTAAATTGAGCATGCACATTTCAATAATGTGTCCATTAGTCGTCGTATGGTTAGGATCGCTCAGCTAATTCATGTGCATTTCAATCACATATGAACAAAATGCAGACTTGATTTTAATTGAAAACATGATCGATTGAGGCACAAACATTATAAGCATGAATCAAATAATTATTATTTAATCAAAGAAATTGTAACACCCCGAACCCGAGTCCGACACCGGAGTCGAACACGAGGTGTTAACAAACTTTGAAAAATTTCCAGACACTGCCCAATCTGTGTACTAGTCGCTTTAAAAATCATATCTTGAGCTTCACAACTCAAAAATGAGTTTCGTGATTTTTCCCTGAAACTAGACTCATATGCCCATCTACATATTTTTTTCTAGAATTTTTGATCGGGCCAATTAGTACAGTTTATTAGTTAAAGTCTCCCATGTTACAGGAATCGACTACCCTGACCTTTGCGCATTACGACTTGGATATCTCCTTGTACAGGGCTCCAATACTGATACCGTTTATTTCTATAGAAACTAGACTCAGAGAGGAATCTATACATATATGGTATGACTCCTAATTATCTCTGGTTAATTTATAATCAATTTCCAAAGTCGGAACAAGGAATCCAGAACCCGTTCTGGCCCTGTCTCACGAGAACCTGAATATCTCTTAACATACTGTCCATATGATTGTTTCGTTACTTTCCTATGAAAGTAGATTCTTCAAGGTTTGTTTACATAATTTATTCACTATTTAATTCCATTCCTACTATTTTTAGTGATTTTCCAAATCTACGTCACTGCTGCTGTCAGCATCTGCCTTTAAGGTGGGCTTTACCTATTTCATGGTTTCCATGATTCAACTAGCCCTTTTTGCATAAATGGCACAATTTATGAAAGTGATTAACCATCCCCGTGGCCAATCCTTGTCAAGCATATCCACACCAAATGATTATAACATTATACTCAAACACATATAAGCCATTTTCGCATGGCTATCCAAAACTTATACATCACATAAAGTACTCGAAAAACAACAATGGGTCGTCCTATACATGCCATATCAAAGTTCAACCAAAAGAGTACCCAAAAGAGCCTTTGATAGTGTGGGCGACTTCGACTTCAAGATCCCGAGTCCGATAGCTGGAGAACCAAAAATCTATAAAACAGAGGAGCAATGGAACGAAGTAAGCAATTTATGCTTAGTAAGTTTTGAGCAAGAAATTCCAGCATAACGAAAGCATAGCACACATTTAGCTAAACGGAATATTTCATAATACACAATTTTTCCGATATCAAACTTACTTCACAACGTTAACGCTTATGTACATACACAAAAGACCAACTTAGCCGAAGGCCGGTAGCTCGTTCATCAACTGAGCGAATATTTATTTGTAAGGGCTCGATTAAATTCAACACATACGTAACATATCCCAATATTGGGATGTTTTTCGAGTATTAGCTGGAATTTTACAGCAAGCTCATTCATTACCAAAATCACGTACCTTCGGAATTTAACCGGATATAGCTCCTCGTTCAAGTGCCTTCGGGACATAGCCCGGTTATAGTAACTCATACAATGCCTTCGGGACTTAACCCGGATTTTAAAACTCGCACGAATGCCTTCGGGACTTAACCCGGAATTAGTATCTCGCACAAAGGCCTTCGGGACTTAACCCGGAATTAATAACTCGCACAAATGCCTTCGGATCTTAGTCCGGATATAGTCACTTAGCACAGAGCCTTCGGGACTTAGCCCGGACAGCATTCAATTAATCATGCACATCTAACAATAATTCATGGCACATTCGTATTTCATTTTCATTTGCAAAACTCAAACACAAGGCACATATCATCCTTGCACATTCGGCTCAATAGCCACACATAGAGCATGATTTTCATTTGCTTAAAACATGATTTAATCACATGTAATTTAAGCTCTCTTACTCAAGAACTTACCTCGGGTGTTGTCGAACGATTCCGCTAACTATTCGACCACTTTTTCCTTCCCTTTATCGGATCTATTTCCCCTTTGCTCTTGAGCTTAATTAAACAAATAAATTGATTTCATCATTTAGGCATCGAAAAGATGAACACAAGGCACTTAGCCCATATTTATACATTAGACATTAAAGTCACATACATGTGAAATCATGCATCAACACAACATATTAGCTAATTTTTTTTTCCTCCTTGGCCGAATATGCATGTCTATTTTTGGGGCCGATTTCAACACTTAATACACACATATACACACTAGTAAAGCATCCTCTCCCTTCCCATCGATTTAACACATGCATTGCTCATTAACATGTAAAAGTTACATTCGGCCTTAGCACACAACTTGCTAGCCGATTCTTCTCCATTTAGCAACCAATGCACATATGTGTTCACTCAAAAATGCTAAAAAGGAGGTTCAAGAATCATCAAGTCATCATCACATGCATCATTAACAAGCTTCATATTTAGCATGCAATGGCATTAACACAACCTCTACCTAGGTCGAATCTTAACTCATCCTCATGTCTCATCACCACCACATCAAACATCAACCAAGAATGATGCATCCATGGTCAAGTGTCATTTCCATCACATAGCAAGATTTAGACCATGGGCTAGGTAGAACTTAAGCTAACAACTAAAACATGCATGCATCTCATGGAACATCATCAAACATACCTTAGCCTAGCTACATGCATGGCCGAACCTCTTCACCTTTCTTCTTCCTTCCTCCTTAAAATTATTGGCCAAGGATGAACCAAAGGATGAGCAATTTTTTTTCTTTGTTTTTCTTTCTAGTTTCGGCAAGTATGAAGATGAGAAAAAGATGAACAAAAATTCTCTCCTTTCTTTTCTTTAGCTCACGGCAATGGGGGGGGACAAACAACTACACACACATTTTTTTTTTGTATTCACCATACTCCTTTTCATTATTTTATGCCCATGCCCCTTATTTTATTTGTTTTATCCCAACATTTTATGACACAAATTAACATATTTTATTTGTGCCATACTTATGCCATAATTTCCATAAAAAAAAATTGCACAATTGCTCATCATGCCCATCATGGCCGGCCACCTTGTTTTAAGGTGGGAAATTTGACATGCAAATCCACCTATTTCATACTATAAGTTATTTGGCCACTACAAATTAGCCTATAGCATTTGCAAAAATTTTCACATGAGTCACATTTCAAAATTTCACTCACAATTGGCAAAATCAAAGCATGAAATTTTCACACATGCACTTTCACATGAAATAAACATAGGATATAACATCTAATTATTATTGTGACTCGGTTTAGCGGTCCCAAAACCACTTCCCGACTAGGGTCAATTTTGGGCTGTCACAGAAATCATTCTAACTTAAATAAAATTAAGCTATCATTTTTGTAAACAAGAATAGTAAACACATAGCAAACATTCCTGAATTAAGTTAAAGAAAAGAAACATTAAACCCAAATCAAAGTGGCTGTCACCCAAGACTCTGACTGACGAGGGCTCATTCGTTCCTTCACTTTGCTCCTTTGCTGATGGCTTTCCGAGGTGGCCAACCAAGGGCTCTTTAAGAGGCTAATTTTCTAAAAATCCTTATGCAAAGATGATGATAGGCATGAGGGGGGAAAACCTAAGAGAGTTAAGGGAGAAGAGAATGATGAATGAGTGAGGGATGATGGATAAGTGAGAAATGGGGTCTTATTTATAGGTGAGGAAAGGGAGCTAGTTTGCTAAAAATGGGAGTGTCCATCATTTGAAACTTCATCCAAGAGTGGTCGTCCATGATTTGTGGAAGAGTGGCTGATTTTTTCTTGATTTAAGTGCCACAATATCATCAGGATCAGGACTCGGTCAATTGTAAATCTCTGGGTAAATCTTTGATTTTTTTCAACTCTTCAAGGACCTTGTGTAATTAAACCAAAATTTGATTTATGAACATCCACATGCAGCCAAATTTTGGGTTGACTTGGTCCTCCATTTGGATGGTTTGGTAATCAACATGAATATATCAGACCTGTCCAAAAATAGTAGATAGTTTAGAGGACCAAAGAATATAATTTAACCACTTTAATTAATCAATTTACTTAATTAATTAAAACCCAATTTATTAATGAAATATATTAAAATAAATCATTAAATTTAACTTTATATTTTATTATTTAATTTAATCATGCATGGCCCACTTTATAGCTTGAAAATATAATATGCTCAAATTAATATAAAAGAAGCCATTTTCTGCATGAAAACTATATAATAAAGCATAAAATCACATTTTAATAATTTCTATGTCCTAACTTCATATTTTCATATATTTCATTAACTTATTAAATAATTACTTGGTCTTAACAACAAATTTAAGTAAAAAGGTGACGAATTACATAGGAAAATCCTATATATTTTTCAGTTTACAACAATCTTTTCCAAAATCTCATATGTTTCATTATAAGTTTTATCCAACAAAGTACCGTTGGCAAACGCATCAACTACCATCCTCGTATGCGCATTCAGCCTATTATAAAACACCTCTATTTGAGTTCAATGCTAGAATCCATACATCAGACATTTTTGAGTTAACTCCTTCAATCGTTCCTAAGCTTCATATAGCGTTTCTTTCTCCATCTACTGAAAACACATAATATCATTTCTCAACTTGGCATTCATAGTAGGTGGATTGTACCATAGCAAGAATCACAGGCAAAGATCATTCTATGATGCCACTGTTTCCAAAGGCAAAGCATTTAGTCATGCTCACGCACGATCTCTTAAAGAATAAGGGAATACCTTAAGTCTCAAGGTGTCTTCAAGAACGCCCTGTTGTTTGAATGAATCACATGCTTCTAAAAGAAGTCTTAAATGTAATCGTGGGTCTTTAGTGGGGAATCCACCGAACTGTCCTACGGTTTGTAACTATAACGCCCCTAACCTGAATCCGTCGCCGGAACAGGTTACGGAGTGTTACTAGAATATATAAATCAATTATCAGAAATTTCACATCATATCTCATTCACATCATATATCAATCATATAGTCCCTTATAAGAGCCATCGAGACCCAAAATAAACATTAGAATAAAGTCGGGACAAAATCAGGAATCAGATAATTTTTCATGAAATTTCAATTTTTTTCTCTAGTTGCAGAAGACACACGCCCGTGTGGCCAAGCCATATGGCTCACATGGCCAAATGACACGCTCGTGTCCCAGGTCGTGTGGGCATTCGATGTGAGGCACACGGTCGTGTCCTAGCCCGTGTCCTTACCCTATAACTCTTTTACTTAGGTCACACGGCCAGCGACACGCCCGTGTGTTAGTGAAACACCCCAAACCCAGCCTAGACGTTATGGCCGAATCTAGCGATGTCACATTGAAGTGATTTTCATAAAACAAGTCGTCATTAAGGTAAAACCCTTTTTTCTATTAGTCCTCTTTTTATCACCTTTCATTGTTTCTAAGATGCGTCGTTCATTTTCAAAATGAGAATCATTATCAAAAAGTTGTTTACTTTCAGAACGTTATTAATTTTCAAAACGTCTCTTTTCGCGGAAGCTTTTAAAATAGTTTGCATATTCGTATGTGATTTGTTAAAATAGTTTGATTTTTGAAAACTTGATTGTCCCTATTGCTAGCAGATATAAATCCAAACAATAAAAATCCTCAATTATCCATGAAAATTTAAGAGGCCATTACCACAGTAAATACCCCAAAATAAGACCAAATTTATAATTAGTTACTAAAATAGAATGAAATGAGTCGTGCGGCTACCGTCGAGCCCTCCGCAGCACCGATCCGCCTAAGACTGGGGATTACCTGTACAGTTAAAACAGGAGGGTGAGTTTACAAGAACTTAGTGTGTAATCCCATATAAGCAAACAGTCAGAAAACAAACACAGTTTGGGCCTAAGCCCTTTTTAGTAACAATGACAATATCAGTCTGGGCTTTTAGCCCATCTAAATACAGAAACAGTCATGTATTTGGGCCTTGGCCCAATACAGTAACAATAAACAGTGCAGCAGCAGTAATCAGTGCAGTAACAGTAATCAATGCAGTAACAGAATACAAGTCCTACCCATCCAGCCTCTACACTCCATCTCCGTCCAACCCTACACTCCATGTGGGGATATAATCAACCCACCCATCCCTACACTCCAGAATTAGCACCGGTTGCGGAACTAAACAGTAATATACAGCTGAGCTGCCAGTAATTTAGGCTTGAAGCCTTTCAGTACACTTCCTCCGATCAGTATAAACCCGTCCCCATGCAATGCATCATACAGTCATGTCATTTCATATCATAGAATCATACATGTATCTATTATAGTTTAAATAACATGCAAAAATACAGTCATACATGTATATATATATACATCACATAGGGCAAAACAGTCATATTACCATACAAGGGCAAAATAGTCATTTTACCGTATAAGGGCACAACAGTCATTTTACCACATAAGGGAAAAATAATTGTAACACCCCTATCCCGTATCCATCGCCGGAATAGGTAAAGGGGCATTACCGGACTTGAAACTCATATCAGGATAGTAAAAATTTTGAATTTTTTTTTTGAAATAAAGAACATTCCTTTAGATAAATACTAAAGACAGCCAGAGATACAATTTAAACTTCTATAAGTACACATTTAAAAGATGCCATTTTCGCATGGCTTATATACATTAACCAAAATATTCTTCTGCCACTGGTCTATTTTACACATGCCATAAAATAACCCAAAACATAACAGTACCAAGCAGTGGATAGTGATAGTGTAACAAGTTACTGACGATCCCCGAGTCTGTAGCTTCCAAATGAGATCTATAAAACAGAGGAAACAAGGTAAACGGAGTAAGCATTACAATGCATAGTAAGTTTTAAGCAGTGTCAACAGATAACAATCAAATTATAACATGGTTGTTCGTATTTTTATTTCACTCTTCCTTTGGGTATATCATCCCTTTACCGAATATGCACATCTCATCATATACAATAGGCAGATAAACTTTCACATAAAAGTGAGCTCATGTAACATAGATATATTGTATAATTTCACATAACCTTTCACACTAATCCGATGCCACATAATCATAGGAATAGTCTCATAGATTGCTCACGTATGCATCACATAACTACCTTATGATTTAGTTCAAATCAAGCTCACATATAAACTCGGAGTACATACCTGTTTAACCTTTCGCATTAAATATACTTATAAGCAATACTATTGCGAAGTCTTATAGCTTTAAACTCTACTCGGATTATCGGCGAGACCTTTAGCTCAGATGAAATCTCCAGACGAAGTCAGCGGGTCTTAACCCGGACATAGTCACCACATATAGTCATCGGGTCTTAAATCCCGGATTTACATCATAAAGTTTCATGCATATTTATTCACATGTTACAGCATTCACATCGACTATCATATTTGTAATTCATTTGCCTCATCAAATATCTAATAAAACACACCTTCCACAGTTTGTCTGTAACACCCCTATCCCGTAACCGTCGCCGGAATAGGTAAGGGGCATTACCGGACTTGTAACTCATGTCAGAACAGTAAAATTTTGAACTTTTTCTTGAAATAAAGATCATTCATTTAAATAAGTACTAAGCACAGCCAGGGATAAAATTTAAACTTCTCTAAGTAAACATTCAAAAGATGCCATTTTCGCATGGCTTATATACATTAACCAAAAATATTCTTCCGCCACTAGTCTATTCTATACATGCCATAAGATAATCCAAAACGTAGCAGTACCAAACAATGGATAGTGATAGTGTGACTAGTTGCTGATGATCCTCGAGCCTGTAGCTTCCAAATGTGATCTATAAAATAGAGAAAACAAAGTAAACGGAGTAAGCATTACAATGCTTAGTAAGTTTTAAGCAGTGACAACAGATAACAATCAAATTATAACATAGTTGTTCATATTTTTATTTCACTCTTCCTTCGGGCATACCATCCCTTTACCGAATATGCACATCTCATCATATACAATAGGCAGATAAACTTTCACATAAACGTGAGCTCATGTGACATAGATATATTGTATGATTTCACATATCCTCTCACACTGATCTGAAGTCATATAATCATAGGAATAGTCTCATAGATTGCTCTCATATGCATCACATCACTACCTTATGATTTAGTTCAAATCAAGCTCACATATAAACTTGGAGTACATACTTGTTTAACCTTTCGCATTGAATATATTTATATGCAATTCTTATTACGAAGTCTTATAGCTCTAACCTCTACTCGGATTATCGGCGAGACCTTTAGCTCAGACGAAATCTCCACATGAAGTTATCAGGTCTTACCCGGACAAAATCTCCACACGTAGTCATCGGGTCTTACCCGGACATAATCTCCACACGTAGTCATCGGTCTTACCCGGACATAATCTCCACACGTAGTCATCGGGTCTTACCCGGAATATATTTCCAAGTTTCATGTACATTTAATCACATGTTACAACATTCACATCGACTGTCATATTTGTAATTCATTTGCCTCATCCAAAAATCTAATAATACACACCTTTCACCGTTTGTCATTTGGCCACAATATATATATACACATCTCGTACATATCTCACATTAGCCATTTGGCTTTACCACATATCCATCTCATACACGTTTCGCATTAGCCATTCGGCCTTACCACATATATTCATGTTCACATTCATCACATTGGCCATTCGGCCTTATCTCATATATGCATGTTCACATTCATCACATTGGCCATTCGGCCTTATCACACATGCGCATGTTCACATTCATCACATTGGCCATTCGGCCTTATCACACATACGCATGTTCACATTCATCACATTGGCCATTCGGCCTTATCACGCATATATATATACAGGTTCACATTCATCACATTGGCCATTCGGCCTTATCACACAGACACATGTTCACATTCATCACATTGGCCATTCGGCCTTATCACACGTATATATACGGGTTCACATTCATCACATTGGCCATTCGGCCTTATCACACATACGCATGTTCACATTCATCACATTGGCCATTTGGCCTTATCACACATACGCATGTTCACATTCATCACATTGGCCATTCGGCCTTATCACACATATATATACGGGTTCACATTCATCACATTGGCCATTCGGCCTTATCACACATACGCATGTTCACATCCATCACATAAAATCCTAAATCAAAATATAAATTTTCATGTATTCACATCACAATTATCCAAATATACTTCACATACCACATATACTTTCACGTATACACACTGTCTTGGCTGAATCTACATCTATCATTTTCCAATATCACAATTTAGAATTCACGTATGGGTTGAATCAATAGCTTATGAGCAACTAAAACAAGTTTATCAAGGTTTACAACATAATCTCAAATTCAGCACAAGCTGTTTTTCCTGAGCAATAGTCACTAAATTATTTATAACTGGAGCTACAAAACTCCAAATCACTTTCCGTTAATTTTTCCTGAATATAGACTCGTATATCTTCCATCCATAAAATTTCCAGAATTTTAGGTTTGGCCAATCAATACCAGATTTTTCTTAAAGTTTCCCCTGTTTCACTGTTTGACTAATCTGACCACTCTTCACTACGAATCAAATTTCTCATTTTACAGAATTCAAAATGTGTTGTATTTGATTTCATTTGAAACTAGACTCATTAATGAGTCTAAGCATATAAATTTTATCTTATAACCATTTTTTTACAATTTATAATGATTTTCTAAAAACCGAACAGGGGATTTCGGAGTCATTCTGACACCGTCTCACACAACTTTAAATATCTCTTTATAGGAAATTTCTTTGCTCACAAGGTCTCTTTTATAAGAAACTAGACTAATTAAACCTTGATTACATATTTTATGCAGCCTATAATTCCACACCAACAATTTATAGTGATTTTCTAAAATCACGTTACTGCTGCTGTCCAAAGCAAATTATTACAATTTGCTCTTAAATTTCCAAGTCCAAACACTTATGAACTTACCATTTGAGTTTAAGACATATCATGGCCACATCACATTTTATTAAATCAACTCATTATTTCCTATTATGATTGAATTTACTCAACGTTTAATCACTTAAAACTTACCTCGGATGTTGTCGAACGATTTCGACGGCTATTCGAACACTTTTTCCTTTCCTTTATCCAACTTTGGTCCTCTAAGCTCTTGAGCTAATTCAAACAAATTTAACTTATTAAAGTCTCATTATGCTAGCTTATGGCCGAATATGACAATGAATTTGATAGGTCATATGGCCACCTTTAGCTCAAATACAAAATGGTCATACGCATTTTTAATCACATTAAGCAATTTAGTACAATTAATCAAACATTTCCTCATGTGCACCTTTATGACCAAATACACACATCATTAACCTAATATCAATTAACTAAGCACTTAACAAATTCTCCTTGAGCCGATTGTCTAAGTCAAGATAGGATCATCATTATGCTTACCTATAGTCGAATGTACAACATCAATCTATGCATTCATTCGTGTGGCCGAACATGCATGTCTATGTTGAGGCCGATTGCATACTTAATACATTCTACAAGTATGGTCACTTGTATTGACCAAATACCATTTTGTTTCAAGTTCAAAACTTGGCTAATACACATATATGCACTATTAAAACATCCTCTCCATTCCATCAATTCAACACATGCATTACTCATTAATATACAAAATTATATTCGGCCTTAGCACACCTCTTGCTGGCCGAATTTTTCTCCATCTAGCAACATTTTATGTACTATGCCGAACCAAAAAGATCAAACACCTAGCTTAATCATTTCCAAAACACTTAACCGGCCTTTGACCAAGACTTTAAACAAAGTCTATGTTCGGCTATCACACATATGGGCATTATTAGTTCAAAGTTTTAACAAGATTAATTTCTTTGATCTTAACCTAAATGACAACCCCCATTGTTCATCTAGATTTAGCATGAAACAAACACCAACCAAGAAAACAACACCCATGGCCGAGTATCATCTTCATCACATAGCAAGATTTAAACAATAGGCTAGGTAGAACTCAAACTAACATAAAAAATATGCATGAATCTCATGGAACAACATCAAACTTACCTTAACCTAGCTACAAGCATGGCCGAATCTCTTCAACATTTCCTCCTCCTAAACACCAACCAACCGAACATGAAGCAAGAAAATCCTCTTCTTCTTCCTTCCTCCTTAGAATTTTTGGCCAAAAGAAATGTTAAAGGATGGACACTTTTTTTTTCTTTGTTTTCATCACTCACGGCAATGGGGGGGGACAATCACACACATCCTTTCTTTTCTTTTTTTGTTTCTCATCCTGCTAACACTAATATTTTATTGCCCATGCCCTTTATTTTATTAATCCTTACATAATGCACTACCCCAACATGTTTATGACATGTTTTTAGCCATAACATCTTGTCCACCCATGCTCTTTATTTTATTAATCCTTACATAATGCACTACCCCAACATGTTTATGACATGTTTTTAGCCATAACATCTTGTCCACCCATGCTCATGGCCGGCCACTACATATTAGGGGGGGAAAATTGACATGCAAGTCCTCCCTTTTGATTACATGCACTATTAGGTCCTTGTAGATTAGCCTATCACATTTCAAAAATGTCACCCATAAGTCCTTTTGACTAAATTCACATGCAATTTACTAAATCGAAGCCTAAAACTTTCACACCTTCATAATCACATATTTTAGACAATAAATATCACATTCAAATAATTTGGTGACTCGGTTTAGCGGTCCTGAAACCGCTTTCCGACTAGGGTCACTTTAGGGTGTCACAACTCTTCCCCCTTTAGGGATTTTTGTCCCCGAAAATTTCTACCGATGCATAGTTTAGGATAACGTCCTCTTATTGAATTATATTCATATAAACATTAGCTCATTGATAGCAATTGTAATTCATTATTGATTTCTCATCGATCTATAAAATCATTTTCTTATCTTAAAACAAATACATAAACATTTCTACAAGTATGCACATATATCTCATTTTCTTGATTTCATAAGCAATAATCTCTTAATTTAATTCACAAATGCATTTCAAACACATATTAAGCACATATTAACATGTATAATTCACATCATCAGCCCACATATTTGTAACCCACATTTTCATTCATGTATAAGCTGTAACCTAACCGAAAGTACACATATACTCAAACATCCCAATAAATATCCTTTATAACTTTATCACATCTCAATATTCAACTTAACTCATTTCCAAAAGAAAACTCAACTTCCACGTACCTGAACATTTAGTTCATTTAGCACATTCAATCATAGTTAACGTTACCCGTATACAGTCGAATAGGCATAAAGCCTAATATAATACACTGGCATGAGATTTATTCTAGCGCATAACTCGTATATCCAAAATTATCAACATTCATCAAAAATTCTTTCAAACTTTCGAATGTCGAAACTTAATCAAAATAATTTCTTGAACAAGATTAACAAAATAGTGTCCATTCAGCAATAGCACATATAACTTCATATACCGAGAATCTCATAGACTAAATCCATAACACATTTTCAACTAAGCACTTAAGTGCACATATAACATAAATCCATTCCTTAACAACATATCCACCATATTTTTTTCATGTATCCACTTATAACAAAATTACAGCCGAAACAATAATCAATCGTCAATTTATATCTATTAATCCCCAATTCAAACTCAAATACCGAATATCATTATCTAATTAAAATTCAACATCTAACTTCAATTCTACTTCTTAAGATTTGTCAATTTAAAGAGCGTCGTACTTGTCTGAGTATGTCACTTACTTAAAGCCATAGTCCAACCATGGTCTTACATATTATCACATATCGAGTCGATGCCATGTCCTAGACATGGTCTTACACAACATCTCAAATCAATGCCTTCATCCCAGACGAGGTCTTACATGAATCTCATTTCACACACTTAGTGCCCACTGATCGATCTCGCACACATAGTGCTTGGTTGAAGAACTCGCACACACAGTGCCTCAATTATCGATTTCCCACACATAGTGCTCGGTTAAAAGAATTTGCACACACAGTGCCTCTAATCATTCGCACACATAATGCCCATATTCATTCGTTATTACACATTGAAATGACTTAACTAAGTCTATAAAACATCATATATGTACACTTTTAAACATATCATCTCATTTAAATTTGAATTCGTATAGTAATGAACACTTAAACTTTGCTCAAATTACCGGCACGAAGCCTACTAGGCACGAAGGCCCGAAGGCCCGAATACACGTCACCAGCATGATTGCTCTTCGGGACCTAGCCCGGATATAACACCAGCACGAATGCTCTTCGGGGTTTAGCACGGATATATCACTAGCACGAATGCTCCTCGGGACTTAGCCCGGATACATCACTAGCACGAATGCTCCTCGAGACTTAGCCTGGATATATCACTAGCACGAATGCTCTTCGGGACTTAGCCCAGATATATCACTCTCAATTCTGATGTACATATACACATATAGCAATACACATTAGTATATCATTTACATTACTTGAATACAAACACAACATGCTTATCGACCATTCAACTTCCAGTTCCATAGCCACATACAAAAATCACATTTATAGTCATAACACTCTTTCAAAATTGCATCACTTATACCCTTATAATTCAATCCAAATCAAAATTCAAATACGAGTACATGATACGTACCTGATCAACTTAATAATTTAGGCATATCTAAGTGAAGTTATATCGCAAATTCTCATAGTCAGAAGCTTGCTACAGCTCGATCGGGATCAAGATTCATTACAATACAGCAAACACATTTTAATAGCCAAAAATCATCACACTATCATTTTATCACTTTAAGGCATGTATAAATAGACTCACGCGTGCTACGTTAGTCCTAGAATCGACTAAACCGTAGCTCTGATACCAATAAAATGTAACACCCCTATCCCGTAACCGTAGCCGGAATAGGTAAGGGGCATTACCGGACTTGTAACTCATGTCAGAACAGTAAAATTTTGAACTTTTTCTTGAAATAAAGATCATTCATTTAAATAAGTACTAAGCACAGCCAGGGATAAAATTTAAACTTCTCTAAGTAAACATTCAAAAGATGCCATTTTCGCATGGCTTATATACATTAACCAAAAATATTCTTCCGCCACTAGTCTATTCTATACATGCCATAAGATAATCCAAAACGTAGCAGTACCAAACAATGGATAGTGATAGTGTGACTAGTTGCTGATGATCCCCGAGCCTGTAGCTTCCAAATGAGATCTATAAAATAGAGAAAACAAAGTAAACGGAGTAAGCATTACAATGCTTAGTAAGTTTTAAGCAGTGACAACAGATAACAATCAAATTATAACATAGTTGTTCATATTTTTATTTCACTCTTCCTTCGGGCATACCATCCCTTTACCGAATATGCACATCTCATCATATACAATAGGCAGATAAACTTTCACATAAAAGTGAGCTCATGTGACATAGATATATTGTATGATTTCACATATCCTCTCACACTGATCCGAAGTCACATAATCATAGGAATAGTCTCATAGATTGCTCTCATATGCATCACATCACTACCTTATGATTTAGTTCAAATCAAGCTCACATATAAACTTGGAGTACATACCTGTTTAACCTTTCGCATTGAATATATTTATATGCAATTCTTATTACGAAGTCTTATAGCTCTAACCTCTACTCGGATTATCGGCGAGACCTTTAGCTTAGACGAAATCTCCACATGAAGTTATCGGGTCTTACCCGGACAAAATCTCCACACGTAGTCATCGGGTCTTACCCGGACATAATCTCCACACGTAGTCATCGGGTCTTACCCGGACATAATCTCCACACGTAGTCATCGGGTCTTACCCGGAATATATTTCCAAGTTTTATGTACATTTAATCACATGTTACAACATTCACATCGACTGTCATATTTGTAATTCATTTGCCTCATCCAAAAATCTAATAATACACACCTTTCACCATTTGTCATTTGGCCACAATATATATATACACATCTCGTACATATCTCACATTAGCCATTTGGCTTTACCACATATCCATCTCATACACGTTTCGCATTAGCCATTCGGCCTTACCACATATATTCATGTTCACATTCATCACATTGGCCATTCGGCCTTATCTCATATATGCATGTTCACATTCATCACATTGGCCATTCGGCCTTATCACACATACGCATGTTCACATCCATCACATAAAATCCTAAATCAAAATATAAATTTTCATGTATTCACATCACAATTATCCAAATATACTTCACATACCACATATACTTTCACGTATACACACTGTCTTGGCTGAATCTACATCTATCATTTTCCAATATCACAATTTAGAATTCACTATGGGTTGAATCAATAGCTTATGAGCAACTAAAACAAGTTTATCAAGGTTTACAACATAATCTCAAATTCAGCACAAGCTGTTTTTCCTGAGCAATAGTCACTAAATTATTTATAACTGGAGCTACAAAACTCCAAATCACTTTCTGTTAATTTTTCCTGAATATAGACTCGTATATCTTCCATCCATAAAATTTCCAGAATTTTAGGTTTGGCCAATCAATACCAGATTTTTCTTAAAGTTTCCCCTGTTTCACTATTTGACTAATCTGACCACTCTTCACTACGAATCAAATTTCTCATTTTGCAGAATTCAAAATGTGTTGTATTTGATTTCATTTGAAACTAGACTCATTAAGGAGTCTAAGCATATAAATTTTATCTTATAACCATTTTTGTACAATTTATAATGATTTTCTAAAAACCGAATAGGGGATTTCGGAGTCATTCCGACACCGTCTCACACAACTTTAAATATCTCTTTATAGGAAATTTCTTTGCTCACAAGGTCTCTTTTATAAGAAACTAGACTAATTAAACCTTGATTACATATTTTATGCAGCCTATAATTCCACACCAACAATTTATAGTGATTTTCTAAAATCACGATACTGCTGCTGTCCAAAGCAAATTATTACAATTTGCTCTTAAATTTCCAAGTCCAAACACTTATGAACTTACCATTTGAGTTTAAGACATATCATGGCCACATCATATCTTATTAAATCAACTCATTATGTCCTATTATGATTGAATTTACTCAACGTTTAATCACTTAAAACTTACCTCGGATGTTGTCGAACGATTTCGACGGCTATTCGATCACTTTTTCCTTTCCTTTATCCAACTTTGGTCCTCTAAGCTCTTGAGCTAATTCAAACAAATTTAACTTATTAAAGTCTCATTATGCTAGCTTATGGCCGAATATGACAATGAATTTGATAGGTCATATGGCCACCTTTAGCTCAAATACAAAATGGTCATACGCATTTTTAATCACATTAAGCAATTTAGTACAATTAATCAAACATTTCCTCATGTGCACCTTTATGACCAAATACACACATCATTAACCTAATATCAATTAACTAAGCACTTAACAAATTCTCCTTGAGCCGATTGTCTAAGTCAAGATAGGATCATCATTATGCTTACCTATAGCCGAATGTACAACATCAATCTATGCATTCATTCGTGTGGCCGAACATGCATGTCTATGTTGAGGCCGATTGCATACTTAATACATTCTACAAGTATGGTCACTTGTATTGACCAAATACCATTTTGTTTCAAGTTCAAAACTTGGCTAATACACATATATGCACTATTAAAACATCCTCTCCATTCCATCAATTCAACACATGCATTACTCATTAATATACAAAATTATATTCGGCCTTAGCACACCTCTTGCTGGCCGAATTTTTCTCCATCTAGCAACATTTTATGTACTATGCCGAACCAAAAAGATCAAACACCTAGCTTAATCATTTCCAAAACACTTAACCGGCCTTTGACCAAGACTTTAAACAAAGTCTATGTTCGGCTATCACACATATGGGCATTATTAGTTCAAAGTTTTAACAAGATTAATTTCTTTGATCTTAACCTAAATGACAACCCCCATTGTTCATCTAGATTTAGCATGAAACAAACACCAACCAAGAAAACAACACCCATGGCCGAGTATCATCTTCATCACATAGCAAGATTTAAACCATAGGCTAGGTAGAACTCAAACTAACATAAAAAATATGCATGAATCTCATGGAACAACATCAAACTTACCTTAACCTAGCTACAAGCATGGCCGAATCTCTTCAACATTTCCTCCTCCTAAACACCAACCAACCGAACATGAAGCAAGAAAATCCTCTTCTTCTTCCTTCCTCCTTAGAATTTTCGGCCAAAAGAAATGTTAAAGGATGGGCACTTTTTTTTTCTTTGTTTTCATCACTCACGGCAATGGGGGGGGGACAATCACACACATCCTTTCTTTTCTTTTTTTTGTTTCTCATCCAACTAACACTAATATTTTATTGCCCATGCCCTTTATTTTATTAATCCTTACATAATGCACTACCCCAACATGTTTATGACATGTTTTTAGCCATAACATCTTGTCCACCCATGCTCTTTATTTTATTAATCCTTACATAATGCACTACCCCAACATGTTTATGACATGTTTTTAGCCATAACATCTTGTCCACCCATGCTCATGGCCGGCCACTACATATTAGGGGGGAAAATTGACATGCAAGTCCTCCCTTTTGATTACATGCACTATTAGGTCCTTGTAGATTAGCCTATCACATTTCAAAAATGTCACCCATAAGTCCTTTTGACTAAATTCACATGCAATTTACTAAATCGAAGCCTAAAACTTTCACACCTTCATAATCACATATTTTAGACAATAAATATCACATTCAAATAATTTGGTGACTCGGTTTAGCGGTCCTGAAACCGCTTTCCGACTAGGGTCACTTTAGGGGTGTCACATTGTCATTTGGCCACAATATATATATACACTTTCACGTTCATCACATTGGCCATTCGGCCTTATCTCATATATACACATTCACATTCATCACATAAAATTCTGAATCAAAATATAAATTTTCATATATTCACATCACAATTATCCAAATATACTTCATATACCACATAAACTTTCATGTATACACTTTGTCTTGGCTGAATCTACATCTATCATTTTCCAATGAATAATTCAATTTCAAGCCATACTATCATTTCTTATTCGAATACTTATAAACTTAGAATTTCACAATTTTAATATCAAAGATCCATCTAACACTCATATATCATTTTATAATGTCACAAATTAGAATTCACGTATGGGTTTAATCAATAGCTTATGAGCAACTAAAACAAGTTTTATCAATGTTTACAACATAATCACATATTCTCTACAAGCTGTTTTCCTGAGCAACAGTAGTTAAATTATTTGTAACTGGAGCTACGAAACTCCAAATGATGTGCCATTAATTTTCCATGAAAATAGACTCGTATATCTTCTATCCACAAATTTTCAGAATTTTTAGTTTGGCTAATCAATACCAGATTTTTCTTAAAGTTTCCCCTATTTTACTGCTTGACTATTCTGACTACTCTTCACTAAGAATTGAATTTCTCATTTTACAGAATTCAAAATATGTTTTCGTTCATTTTGTTTGAAACTAGACTCATTAAGGAGTCTAAGCATATAAATCTTATCTTATAATCATTTTTGTACGATTTATAATGATTTTCCAAATACTGGACAGGGGATTTCGAAGCCATTCTCACTCTGTCTCACACAACTTTAAAAAATCTCATTATCGGCAACCCCTTTACTTACTCGATTTCTTTTATACGAAACTAGACGCATCAAGCTTTAATTACATAATCTATTCAGCCTTTAACTCAATTCCCACAATTTATGATAATTTTTCCAAAACACACTACTGCTGCTGTCCCAAGCAGATTTATACAAATTTACTCTGTAAAGTTCTTATTCACATATTTAAAACATAATATCATATATGCCATCATTTAGAAAAGTCATTGACCTTAACGTATATACTTAATTCATATTCATCCCATTTAAAAACTTAAAACTTACAAAGGAACCAAACTCAAATACTTAAGAACTTACCTCGAAATTTGTCGAACGATTACTGATCGACTATTCGGTTAGGTAGCTTTTTCTCTTATCCGAAATTGTCCCTATGTGCTCTTAAGCTTAATTGAGTAAATTAAGTATATCAACTTCATATACTTCACTTAATCAAAGCAAGAAATACAATTATCCTCACTATCTCACACATATACGTTCAGTCAATCATTACTATGTTACAAGTCAAGCCTAACTTAGGCTAGATTGAACATATATAATCTTTTAACTCAATTTACGAATCAAGACATATTAGTTATCAAAGGTTGACCATGATACACATAGTGAGCTCCATTTTCTTTAACTCACATTCGGCACATAAAAACATACACAAAATTTTCCACACAAGCTAGTATTTTAGCAATTAATATGATATGAGTTAAACCAAAAGTTTACAATAAAATTACAAGGTACATACATAGGGTCCATATACATGTTTATTTTTAAACACCACCCTTTAAACCCTCTAGCTCTACTTACAAGAGACTCTCATAACTAAAATCCATAAGTAAGTCATCCAATTCCACCATTTCAATAAGTATTTTATACCAAATCTAATAACTAAATGTTATTAATGAGATTCATACCAAGACCGAATATTCATTAACAACCAAAGCATATATTCAACAATTTAACAATGTGTTTAACCTCCATGGCCGAATAGATCCTTTCTATTCCATTTAACTACCATAAATTTAAAGTATTTAAATCAAGTTCATGAGTTTCTAATTTCGTTACTTCAACCATTCAAAGCCTATCTAATTTCTCAAATAGATTTCTAATACAAGAATTAAGCCAACCTACTAACCTTCACACCCACATTTGGCAAGTGACCACACACACACTCTCATAACCGAATTTCCATATTACTAAAATCCTCAATACACATATTCCCCTTATTCAACTTCAATTTAAGCTCCCAACTCATAAAACATAAGGAATAGAAATCATCTTCTAAGTTTCCTACCTTAACCGAATGCCCAAATCACCACAAGGATCAAAATTCACACGTGGGCTCAATCAAAGACCTATCCATCAACTAAAATTTCATAAAATATCAAAGAATTTACCTAAAACTTACCTTAATTAAGCAAGTAGAAGACCGAATGCCTAGCTTCTTTTCACCCTTTTTTTCTTCCTTTAGTTCACGGCAAGAAGAACAAAAACATAACCAAATTTTTTTTTCTTTCTTTTATATAAAGTAATAACCATTTAACTAAAATTTAATACATATTTTAATATATGCCATCATCATGGCCGGCCACTATTAACAAAAAGGGGTATTTGACATGCAAAACCATTATTTTCAATACATGCTTTAATAGACCCTTATAGATTAACCTATCACATTTCAAAAATGTCACACATAAGTCCTATTAACTAAATTCACATGCAATTTACTAAATCGAAGCTTAAAACTTTCACACATTCATATTCACATATAATAAACATAAAATATGACGGCTAATTATTTTTATGACTCGATTTTGTGGTCCCGAAACCACTTTTCGAGTAGGGTCAAATTAGGGGTGTCACAACTCTTCCCCCCTTTAGGGATTTTCGTCCTCAAAAATTTCTACCGATGCATAGTTTAGGATAACGTCCTCTTATTGAATTATATCCATATAAACATTAGCTCATCGATAGCAATTGTAATTCATTACTGATTTCGCATCGATCTATAAAATCATTTTCTTATCTTAAAACAAATACATAAACATTTCTACAAGTATGCACATATATCTCATTTTCTTGATTTCATAAGCAATAATCACTTAATTTAATTCACAAATGCATTTCAATCACATATTAAGCACATATTAACATGTATAATTCACATCATCAACCCACATATTTGTAACCCACATTTTCATTCATGTATAAGCTGTAACCTGACCGAAAGTACACATATACTCAAACATCCCAATAAATATCCTTTATAACTCCATCATATCTCACTATTCAACTTAACCTATTTCCAACAGAAAATCAACTTCCACATACCTGAACATTGAATTCATTTAGCACATTCAATCACTGTTAACGATACCCGTATACAATCGATTTGGCATAAAGCCTCATATAGTATACCGGCATGGGATTTATTTTAGCACATAACCCATATATCCAAAATTATCAGCATTCATCAAAAATTTTTACAGACTTTCAAATGTCGAACTTAATCGAAATAATTTCTTGAACATGATTAACAAAATAGGGGTCATTTAGCAATAACACATATGACTTCATATACCAAGCATCCTATAAACTAAATCTGTAACACATTTATAACATGAATTCATTTCTTAACAACATATCCATCATCTTAAATCAATGCCTTCGTTCCATACGAGGTCTTACATGAATCTTGTTTTACTCACTTAATGTCTACTGACCGATCTCGCACACATAGTGCTCGGTTGAAGAACTCGTACTCTCAGTGCCTCTAATCATTTGCACACATAGTGCCCCTATTCATTTGTTGTTACACATTGAAATGACTTAACCAAGTCTATAAACATCATGTATGTACACTTTTAAACATATCCTTTCATTTAAATTTGAATTCGTATAGTAATGAACACTTAAATTTTGCTCAAATTACCGGCACGAAGCCTACTAGGTACGAAGGCTCGAATACACATCACCAGCATGATTGCTCTTCGGGACCTAGCCCGGATATAACACCAGCACGAATGCTCTTCGGGACTTAACCCTGATATAACTCTAGCACGAATGCTCTTCGAGACTTAGCCCGGATATAATTCTAGCACGAATGCTCTTCGAGACTTAGCCCGGATATAACTCTAGCATGAATGCTCTTCGAGACTTAGCCCGGATATAACACCAGCACGAATGCTCTTCGGGACTTAGCCCGGATATAACACTAGCACGAATGCTCTTCGGGACATAGCCCGGATATATCACCAGCACGAATGCTCTTCGGGACTTAGCCCGGATATATCACTAACACGAATGCTCTTCGGGACTTAGCCCGGATATATCCTAGCACGAATGCTCTTCGGGACTTAGCCCGTATATAACACCAGCACGAATGCTCTTCGGGACTTAGCCCGGATATATAACTCTCAATTCTCATGTACATATACATATATAACAATACGCATTAGTATATTATTTACATTACTTGAATACAAACACAACATGCTTATCGACCATTCAACTTTCAGTTCCATAGCCACATACAAAGATCACATTTATAGTCGTAACACTCTTTCAAAATTGCATCACTTATACCCTTATAATTCAATCCAAATCAAAATTCAAATACGAGTACATGATACGTACCTGATCAACTTAATAATTTAAGCATATCCAAGTGAAGTTATATCACAAATTCTCATAGTCAGAAGCTTGCTACAGCTCGATCGGGATCAAAATTCATTACAATACAACAAACACATTTTAATAGTCAAAAATCATCACACTATCATTTTATCACTTTATGGCATGTATAAATAGACTCACGCGTGCTACGTTAGTCCTAGAATCGACTAAAACGTAGCTCTGATACGAATAAAATGTAACACCCCTATCCCGTATCCGTCGCCGGAATAGGTAAAGGGGCATTACCGGACTTGAAACTCATATCAGAACAGTAAAAATTTTGAATTTTTTTTTGAAATAAAGAGCATTCCTTTAGATAAATACTAAAGACAGCCAGGGATACAATTTAAACTTCTATAAGTACACATTTAAAAGATGCCATTTTCGCATGGCTCATATACATTAACCAAAATATTCTTCTGCCACTGGTCTATTCTACACATGCCATAAAATAACCCAAAACATAACAGTACCAAGCAGTGGATAGTGATAGTGTAACAAGTTGCTGACGATCCCCGAGTCTGTAGCTTCCAAATGAGATCTATAAAACAGAGGAAACAAGGTAAACGGAGTAAGCATTACAATGCTTAGTAAGTTTTAAGCAGTGTCAACAGATAACAATCAAATTATAACATGGTTGTTTGTATTTTTATTTCACTCTTCCTTTGGGTATATCATCCCTTTACCGAATATGCACATCTCATCATATACAATAGGCAGATAAACTTTCACATAAAAGTGAGCTCATGTAAAATAGATATATTGTATAATTTCACATAACCTTTCACACTAATCCGATGCCACATAATCATAGGAATAGTCTCATAGATTGCTCACGTATGCATCACATAACTACCTTATGATTTAGTTTAAATCAAGCTCACATATAAACTCGGAGTACATACCTGTTTAACCTTTCGCATTGAATATATTTATAAGAAATTCTTATTGCGAAGTCTTATAGCTTTAAACTCTACTCAGATTATCGGCGAGACCTTTAGCTCAGATGAAATCTCCAGACGAAGTCAGCGGGTCTTAACCCGGACATAGTCACCACATATAGTCATCGGGTCTTAAATCTCGGATTTACATCACAAAGTTTCATGCATATTTATTCACATGTTACAGCATTCACATCGACTATCATATTTGTAATTCATTTGCCTCATCAAATATCTAATAAAACACACCTTCCATAGTTTGTCATTTGGCCACAATATATATATACACTTTCACGTTCATCACATTGGCCATTCGGCCTTATCTCATATATACACATTCATATTCATCACATAAAATTCTGAATCAAAATATAAATTTTCATATATTCACATCACAATTATCCAAATGTACTTCATATACCACATAAACTTTCATGTATACACTTTGTCTTGGCTGAATCTACATCTATCATTTTCCAATGAATAATTCAATTTCAAGCCATACTATCATTTCATATTCAAATACTTATAAACTTAGAATTTCACAATTTTAATATCAAAGATCCATCTAACACTCATATATCATTTTATAATGTCAAAAATTAGAATTCACGTATGGGTTTAATCAATAGCTTATGAGCAACTAAAACAAGTTTTATCAATGTTTACAACATAATCACATATTCTCTACAAGCTGTTTTCCTGAGCAACAGTAGTTAAATTATTTGTAACTGGAGCTACAAAACTCCAAATGATGTTCCGTTAATTTTCCATGAAAATAGACTCATATATCTTCTATCAAAAAAATTTTCAGAATTTTTAGTTTGGCTAATCAATACCAGATTTTTCTTAAAGTTTCCCCTATTTTACTGCTTGACTATTCTGACTACGCTTCACTAAGAATTGAATTTCTCATTGTACAGAATTCAAAATATGTTTTCGTTTATTTTGTTTGAAACTAGACTCATTAAGGAGTCTAAGTATATAAATCTTAACTTATAATCATTTTTGTACGATTTATAATGATTTTCCAAATAATGGACAGGGGATTTCGGAGCCATTCTGACTCTATCTCACACAACTTTAAAAAATCTCATTATCGGCAACCCCTTTACTTACTCGATTTCTTTTATACGAAACTAGACGCATCAAGCTTTAATTACATAATCTATTCAGCCTTTAACTCAATTCCCACAATTTATGGTAATTTTTTCAAAACACACTACTGCTGCTGTCCCAAGCAGATTTATACAAATTTACTCTGTAAAGTTCTCATTCACATATTTAAAACATAATATCATATATGCCATCATTTAGAAAAGTCATTGACCTAAATTATATACTTAATTCATATTCATCCCATTTAAAAACTTAAAACTTACAAAGGAACCAAACTCAAATACTTAAGAACTTACCTCGGAATTTGTCGAATGATTACAAATTGACTATTCGGTTAGGTAGCTTTTTCCCTTATCCGAAATTGTCCCTATGTGCTCGTAAGCTTAATTGAGTAAATTAAGTATATCAACTTCATATACTTCACTTAATCAAAGCAAGAAATACAATTATCCTCACTATCTCACACATATACGTTCAGTCAATCATTACTATGTTACAAGTCAAGCCTAGCTTAGGCTAGATCGAACATATATAATCTTTTAACTCAATTTATGAATCAAGACATATTAGTTATCAAAGGTTGACCATGATACACATAGTGAGCTCCGTTTTCTTTAACTCACATTCGGCACATAAAAACATACACAAAATTTTCCACACAAGCTAGTATTTTAGCAATTAATATGATACGAGTTAAACCAAAAGTTTACAATAAAATTACAAGGTACATACATAGGGTCCATATACATGTTTATTTTTAAACACCACCCGTTAAACCCTCTAGCTCTACTTACAAGAGACTCTCATAACTAAAATCCATAAGTAAGTCATCCAATTCCACCATTTCAATAAGTATTTTATACCAAATCTAATAACTAAATGTTATTAATGAGATTCATACCAAGACCGAATATTCATTAACAACCAAAGCATATATTCAACAATTTAACAATGTGTTTAACCTCCATGGCCGAATAGATCCTTTCTATTCCATTTAACTACCATAAATTTAAAGTATTTAAATCAAGTTCATGAGTTTCTAATTTCGTTACTTCAACCATTCAAAGCCTATCTAATTTCTCAACTAGATTTCTAATACAAGAATTAAGCCAACCTACTAACCTTAACACCCACATTCGGCAAGTGACCACACACACACTCTCATAACCGAATTTCCATATTACTAAAATCCTCAATACACATATTCCCCTTATTCAACTTCAATTTAAGCTCCCAACTCATAAAACATAAGGAATAGAAATCATCTTCTAAGTTTCCTACCTTAACCGAATGCCCAAATCACCACAAGGATCAAAATTCACACATGGGCTCAATCAAAGACCTATCCATCAACTAAAATTTCATAAAATATCAAAGAATTTACCTAAAACTTACCTTAATTAAGCAAGTAGAGGACCGAATGCCTAGCTTCTTTTCCCCCTTTTTTTCTTCCTTTAGTTCACGGCAAGAAGAACAAAAACATAACCAAATTTTTTTTTCTTTCTTTTATATAAAGTAATAACCATTTAACTAAAATTTAATACATATTTTAATATATGCCATCATCATGGCCGGCCACTATTAACAAAAAGGGGTATTTGACATGCAAAACCATTATTTTCAATACATGCTTTAATAGACCCTTATAGATTAACCTATCACATTTCAAAAATGTCACACATAAGTCCTATTAACTAAATTCACATGCAATTTACTAAATCGAAGCTTAAAACTTTCACACATTCATATTCACATATAATAAACATAAAATATGACGGCTAATTATTTTTATGACTCGATTTTGTGGTCCCGAAACCACTTTTCGAGTAGGGTCAAATTAGGGGTGTCACAATAATCATCTTACCACCTGAGGGGAAAATAGTCATTTAATTAATTTGGGGTTTAGGCATACTTACCGACCCGACAGTAGGTTCATAGTCGTCTCGGACGACCTGTGCAACCTTATCACTCAAACAGTACAAATGGGCCTAAGGCCCATAATGCGAGCCCACATACCCGTGTGGCCCACATAGCCCAGAAATGGCCTTAGCCCTATGGATTACACAATCTAGCCCAACGTTCTCCGCACGTCTGTATGGTTTACCCGTGTAAGGCCCAACAGCTCAGTTCGGCCCAAAATGGCACAAAACGGCCTAAGCCCATGACATCGCTTATTGTGGCCTCAATGATTTTACGCCCATGTTTAGGCATACAGACTACCACATGAGCGAGCGCACGCTCATGTAGCGTCAACGGTCACCTATTTCGGCTTTTGTCGATTTACAATTATGGCAATGTTGTTACACACTTGTTTGCAAAAACGTGTAGAAGCCCACGAGCACTAAACCTATATTCAATCAAGACACTCTGTTAGTAGTTTAACCAATAGGATTAAACACCCTCTTTTTAACACTTATCCCAAAATCATATTTGATACTTGCCTTATTTGAACGAGTGTGGTTTAGCCCGCTTAAACCACTGTCAAGGTTGATTACAAACTCCTTGACAGATATCTACATTACAAGCAGATTTTATTAATCAGGATTGTTAATACACGTGGCTTAAATCTACATATGATAACTTACAAAAACACAGAACCCAAAAGTAGGGAAAAGAGCATTCGGCCTACACCTAAGAACGCAAGGCAAAATATTCAGGTTGAACACGCTGACTAAGAAATAGCGTTACCTTCGATCGAGTGACGAAAGAAAGGTTCTGAATGCTTCAGTAACACTTGTAAACCCCTTCACTCCTCGAGAAGTTTGATTTTTCAGAGAAAATTGCCAAACCATAAACAAAATGGAGAGAGAGATGACGTATTCAGCCTGGGTACTCAAAAGAAAGAGATGATAAGAGAAACGGTTTGAGAGCGAACAGAGAGGAGAAGTAGGGGGTATTCTGTCACAATAGCAAGATGAAGAGAAAGGAAATCTGTTAACAAAAAGAATCGAAGGAGGGGAAAAAGGTATATTCGGCCAAAAGAAGAATCGATTGGGAAAGGAAGAGAAAGAGAGGCAATCGGTTAATAAGAGAAGACTAGGGACAATAATTTCGGACTAGACGAAGACTCGAATGTGTTGAGGGGAGAAGAGAAAGTGTTCAGCCAAAGAAATGGTTTGAAAAGACAGAATAGATGAAATAGAAAAATACTCGAATGGAACCCTTACCACAATCGGTCTTCAAGTAGAAAAGAGCAGGCAAAACCGAAAAAATGAGAAGCATACCACTCAAGCTGAATTCTTGAGTGTCCAAAGTTCAATTTCGGCACAACACTACCTCTTCCCTCAACTCCTCACTATTTTCGCCCCAAATCCCTCCTAAAATCCCTCCATCAATATCTTCCCAATCACCAATGCAAGCTCCACTAAACTCGGCAGAGTTTCGGTCAACCTCAACTACTCACACACAAGAGCAGGAAAATAAAGCACCCCACTGCATTCATCAGGATTCGAACCTCAACCTTTTCGCATAGGTAACACGCCATATACCCCGTAGACCAGCAGGCTCTTTATGTCATAAAATACCCATATTTATTTAAGAATCCTACTGACCAGAGACAGGGTTAATTCAAGTAAGAAACAAAATTTTTGCACAAGCCAAGGCTTGAACCCATGACTTCTCAGACACATCCCAAAACACTTAACCACTGAAACAGATACATAGTTGTGTCACTTGCACAACTAAACATTTATGTGCTGCCTCCTAACTGTTCCCATGCTCAAAACCTAATACCTTTAGGCCCAAAATCTGGGGCATTACAGTTAGGCTGTGTGGACAATTTAATTTTTTGAAAATTAGGTGCAAGGGTCACACGGCCATGATACACGCCCGTGTGCTGGGTCGTGTGACACACACGGCTGAGACACACACCTGTGTCTCTACCAAGTGATAATACCTGAGCATTCTATTTCTCAATTTTTAAGATGCAGGGGACACACGGTCAAACCACACGCTCGTGCGCATGGCCATGTGTCACACACGGCTGAGACACATGCTTGTGTCTCTACCCGAGTGGATGAAAAATAGGCCATTTTTAGGCCACTTTTATCACCCAAATTTGTTATCAACTTTGTCTAACATTTTAGACATTAACATGTTATATCAAGGCTCTCAAAACAAACCAAAATTAAGTTTTAAGCATGTCATTTTATTATATATAACTTAGTATCCAAACTTACCATATTAATCAAGTTCACTTGTTTGCAACTTATGCCAAACATACTCGATTTATGGATCCCTTATTAGGTTTCGCCCTAATCTGGCAAAATCTTGTCACCTTATCTCTAGGCGCGCAATTAACTCTGTTTAATTATGACAATTGTATTCTTAAACAGGGTCTATTCCTCCTTTGAATAAGAGCTTAACTTGAATCAATATCCTGGAATATCAAGACAAGAATTAAGAACACATAATTAAGAACAAGCCAAATATTATCATACAATTCAGAAATAATAACAAGATCGTCTTAGGTTTCATTCCCCTTAGGTATTTAGGGGATTTAGCTCATAGCTAAAAAGGAAAACATCTCAGAAGAATAATGAATACAAAACATAAAGAAAACCCAAAACTCCTGAAGGGAAATTGGGGGTAGATCTTCAGTCTTGATGATGAATCCGACTTCTGAGATGGATCAATCGGCTTCCTTCGAGTAATTCCTTCTTTCCTCCCTATGTCTTCCCCTTTTCTTCTCCTCTAGGGTGTATTTATAGGCTTTGGAATGCCTAAGAACCCTCAAAATTAGCCTTTTCTGAATTGGACTCAACTTGGGCTCGGCAGGGACACGCCTATGTGCGGTTACTTCAGGCCATGGTCAAGCCTGTGAAATAGGCATAGGTGTGTGGTACACCCATGTGAGTCGTGCTTTATTTCTGCCAAATTGACACGGCCGTGTTGTCTGCCCGTGTGAGGAAGTCCAGGCTGCGTTGATTTCGTAAGTTGGCTCATTTTCCCTGTTTTCGACCCATTTCTCATTCCTTTCGCTCTCCTATGCTTACCTAAGTATAAAACATGAAATTAAGGCATTAGGAGCATTGAATTCACCAATTCTAAGGAAAAATCATCCATAAAATGTGTTAAGCATGGGGTAAAAATATGTATAAATTACGGTTTATGAAATACCCCCACACTTAAGCATTTGCTTGTCCTCAAGCAAAATCCTCAACTCATAATCAAATAAATTCTTCTCAACTTTTAATTTCTATCAATAATATCTCAAAATAATCCATAGGTAATCATACATTGAGAATTCAACTAAAAGAACATCAAAGTTTCAAACATTCCAAGTTGAGCAATTTATCATGAAAACATAGGTGTCTCCCCACGTTTAAGTAATTACCTTTGATTCAAAATATCACAGAGTTTCACATCCTCACTAAATATTCACTCAAATCACTCGAGGTGTTTAAGGACAATAAAATGAAGCACTCAATAGTCAATAATGAAGAGTCATTACCATAGGCTTGCATGAAAATCAAATCTCCACCACTATAAATTAAGATGAAACATCAATCAAAAGGTCTTTAGAGGGTTGTAACATGGCTTTGGTTAAGGTGTGATCACAAGCTGAAAGAAAGGGTTAGAATCGAGATTGAATTGAAAAATTGCCTAACTAGAAAAAAGACCAGTCATCAATTGCGTACAACAGAGCTTTTTCTCAGAATATGGAATTTAACTTCTTTAGCTCAAAAGATCACTACTACTAATATGTATACATTTTTTAAGAACAAATAATTACAAAATATAATAAAACATAGCTAAGCAATTATTCCAACTCAAATCTCGACAAAAAATAGGGATCAAATTAATTTAGGGGTTTCAACAATAATGAGTTATGGATTAATATCGAGGTTAAGTCAATGAATGGGTTGTTAGGCTCAAGGGGTTCACTAAGGGTTAATTGTGAAGGTAGGCTTTTATGGAGTGAGTGGGTTAAACCTAAGTGCCTTTATCATTTTGACATATCAAATCAAATGGTGTGGTCTTGACATGCATAATCAAGCAAGTTCTAGAATAGCAATTCAATACTGACGCACTCATAATGAAGTGAGCATGAAAGAAATAATATATGCTCTAAAGGCTCAAGATCTCATAAAAATTATGACTTTTTTATGTTTAAACTGTGAATTCCAAATCAAGATAATACCTAAACTTGAGGAAACAACCTAAAAGTTTTTAATTCTTCAAAAATCAACTTATCATGCTTGATTCCCTAATGTCTTAAAGTTTTAAACCTCAATGCATAAATGCCTATGTTTTAATTCAATATATCAATAAAAGTCATAAATCAATCAAATTATCCTAAACATGATATGAGAGCTTTTCAAGAGACAAGACAATCATTCATGGATTTTTCTGATAGTGAAATGAATACCCCCACACTTAAGATGTACATTTCCCTCATGTATAAAGATATATAAAAAGAATATAAAAATAGTTAGGGAGAAGTGAACTTCCTGAGTGATGAATGAATTTCCTTGAACTGGAGTTTTGGAGAATAATCGTGTGAGGGTGGAGGAGGTCTCTGGTGGTGGTAGAGGTTGGGTTCCACAAATGCTGCGTCAAAGAATTTATATCTAAGTTGGCTTGGTCGTGGTCGGTAGGACTGGCAGTCGTGGAAGCTTTCTCTTGGAGTTTTTAGTTCCTATGCAGGAATGAGCAATTGGAGTTTTCTGACTGTGATAAATCCGGAAACTCTTTAAAAGG